>NC_134512.1:17065252-17365252 GCF_027942865.1 Odontesthes bonariensis | reverse complement strand
ATAGCATCACAATGATGGGAATTATGATGACCAAGTAGAATGTAACGCCATCATCTCCTGTCAGGATTACAGGAAAAATGAATCAGCGATAACTCAGGGAGTATTAACATTAAACCTTTCAGTGCTTCTTTTAATAAAGGAGAGGTCTGAATTTACTTTTACGTGGAGACACATAGAAGGAGATGCTTCCTGTCCAGGAGCCGTTTCCTGCCAGAGATGTGGCGCGCACACGAGCAGAGTAGTTTCCCGAGCTCAAGTTGGTCAGGCGAGCTCCTTTGTACTCACGGTACTGGTGCCGCGACACACATCCAAGTTTTTCAGGCTGAGGGAAAAGAAATGCATGCTAAATATTTGTTGAAGATGTTTCAGACTTTCAGTGGCTTTCGTATGTAATGTTTGACAGGCATTGACAATTAATGTGCAGTGTTTGACATTAAAATCAGTTTTATTTTTTATTTTTTATGTTTATGCATCTGCTTTAAATAAAAAGGTTACTTTTGAATCTGAGCTTCAGTTATGGCTATATGAGCATAAACTCTTTGTACCTAATCTAATGCCACAGCATACAATTTACACAAGTTTGGTGAGGAAAATGAAGTCTTCACTGAACAGAAGTAACCAACGATTTGTGTCCAGCAGTTAAGAATTTGAAATTAGCAATATTTGCATATTGATGGCATTTGGACTTGTCAATAATGGAGGACAAGTATATATAAAAAATTACCAGGCATAAATGATTGTGACAAGCTGTCTATTATCTGTGTATAACTAAATTATTAACATCTTTAAGCATGTTTTAATAGAAACAATGTTATACCCTTCGTGGCTCACCTCAGTCCCAAGACGGTACTTGATCTCATACATCAGGATAAGCCCATTGGGCATTGTGGGTTCTTGCCAGTGCAGCAAAACACAGCCCTCGACCTTATCACTCCTCTCAAAGACAACCTTTCCAGGGATATCATCTGCCTTTGCTAGAGAATGGACACAACCACAATATTCTAGGGAACATGCCTTTGCAATCTTATGAAAAGTGTTACAATGCACTGCACCACATTTTCATCATTTCATCATGCGTTCGATTTATTGCATTTCTCACCTGCAGGTTTGGTCCTGGAAAAGACAAAAGCTCCAGCGCTGCAGCGGCCCACCACCTCATTGCAGGCATGGATATCAATACGGTAGACAGTGAAAGGCCGCAGGCTGAGGATCTCTAAGGATTCTGTGAAACTCTTGTCCTCCAAGAAGGGATATTCTATGACAGGAGGAATGCCATCTGTACTGTTATCTCCTGGGCCAAGAGAAGTGTTCCCCCGGTCACCCTCCTGAAACAGAGTGTTGTTTGCAACACCAAAAAGGTCTCTGCGTCGACGGTCCGGTCTGAAATACAGATACACAGATTTATAAAGACACCTGTAAAAGTTGAGCACTGTTAGGATGACAAAAAGACAAACACTGAAGCAGGTGGAGAGCAGATACTTTGTGCGTGTATGTTTTTCTTTTTTTTTGCATGTTCACTTGAGTGTGTGCACACGCCATGTCTCCAGATGTTGTGAAGCACTCCCAGTGGTGCTGTGTAGAAAAATGAGGTCAGACGGATCATTGCAAAGTGGACAGACATAGAGAGGCTGCAAAAAAAGAAAAAACCCTTGAATTAAAAAAAACTAAAGCTGTTGTTCAAATCTTTCTGATCAACTATTTAAGAGTGTGTAAGGCAGACACACTCCAAAAGCTCCAAACCCAAATCATTCTATCATCATAACTGGTCTTCAGCTGTCAAACACATGGCTTTGGGGTAAATGGACACTTAGTATCAGAATGCAGATGATAAGCTACAGAGCCTCCTGGAGCTGCACATCGTCATTACAGAGGACAAACAGGTGGTGACAGCTGTGAATGCAGCACCAGCAGCCACACTTGAGACAAAACAGGGCATCTAATCCAACTGAGAACTCTGCTCGGTAGTCAGCAGAGATAGAAAAGCAGAGTTCTGGTTCCGATTGAGCTGGAAACTAAAAGCTGTACAGATTTAATTATTAAATCAGCTGAATTAGGTTCTAGTAATCGATTGTTTGGTCCATAAATAAATGGTCTGAAAACAGGTAAGAGTCGTCAGACTTTTGAAAACCCCAGAGGATGACAAAAATGCATCTTTGTCTAATGGATGCTCAAAATTCCAAGGGATTTTTAATTGACAGTTAAGTTATTGAAATCCCAGGCTTTTGGCATTTTTTTTGCTTAAAAAACAAATGAACACTCAAAATAGACAGCTGACCTCATGTCAATCAACTAATCCTTCCAGCTTTAATGACAGCATTTCATTAAACAAAAAATATGACAGAGAAAACCTTCAGTAAAGATCATTTTGTGTATAAGCAGACTTACGGGACTAGTGTCCGGACACACACACATATGGTGGGAACGACCAGTCACACTTACATGGCAAAATTCCTCTCTGGCTGTTCTAAACTGTTAATTATTATTATTATTTCTACCTAATTTTTTTGTTTGTTTGTTTGTTTATTTAGTCATTTATTATTATTATTAGTTAGTAGTAGTATTTTTACTAGAATTGGTATTATTGTTGTTGTTGTTAATATACAATCATTGTAAATATTTATAATTTTTTGAGCTACTTGACTAATTTGAATTTCCCTCATTGGGGGATGAATAAAGTATTTTTCTATTCTATTTCTATTTCTATTCTATTCTATTCTAAACTGGTGTAGCCCGGCAAAGTGAAGCCAGACTCGAGTTACTACAGACAATACACCATAAAGGTGAGAAAACTGAGAGCAAAGTACAGATTATAGGAACAGATGCATGAGGGTGATTGACACTGACTGTTAGCCTGTTATAATAGACGTAAAAACAAAAGGGCAGTACTGTCCTAATGGAATAACATTAGAATGGTACATTAGAATCAGAAACAATTCTCATTAGAAGACTTAAACAGGAAGTAACTACTGCTAGTGTCCTCACTTCACCTGGTTAAAAAAAAAAAAAAGAGGCTATGACGAGTAGAGCATAAGTGGAAACACAGAAGTAAGTGAAAGGTCTCTGGATATGATGAAAGAAGAGGTCATTTCCACTGACTCCTTATCAGTTCACCTGCGTCTATTCATCCTGACCTATGACAATGATTACAGTAAATAAACACTCCTGTTGGCTGTTGACAGGTTTTTCATAGTCCTACAAGGTCTACTAAACAGACAACACCAGCCGCTCTCTTTGTTAGGCAACCCCATTTCCTCTCGTAACTCAGTCTGCCTTCAGTACTTTCAGTCTGTCCTCTAGTGCTGATCGGGCTCTTCCCTCACTCATTTAAATTCCAGATGGATTCACTGTACATTTCCTGGCAGCTGTCTCGCTCCAGACAAGAAAAAACAAAGGAAAAAAAGAATGCCTCTGACAAAGAGAGCGTGTGTGAGGAGGTGTAGAGGTGTAGAGTGGAGCGCTGGGTCGAGGGGGACAAAATGGATAACATATCCTCCTCTCTCTGTTTCTGTTTTCATGCACCTTCTTTCCCCTCATCCTGGGTCAAAACCATGAACTATTGTTTGAAGAAGAAAAAAATCCCCATTTTAAAAAAAGTTTTCAAGGCTTTTCCTGGCAGTGGTTTAAAATTATGCCGGCTGTGTAACATAAACTGGCTGAGTCCTTTTCTAGAGGTCAGGGATGTGCCCGTTTCTTAGACAGCTATCTGATTAAAATTAAGGACAGCCAGCGAGAGGAAGAGGACATATGTGAATTCATTTATAACAGAAAGCTGCATTTTAACAGTTTTCCTGCAGAGACTTTCATCCAACTTCACGAGTTTACTGAAAGGAAAGACGCTGTAACACTACTTGAATAAATGGTCTCCAGATCTTCATCGTTTAAAGATTTTGATTTATAAAATATAAGCAAGAGGTTTATTTAATTCATCCCAATGAACCTTTACAAGAAAGAAACAAAAGCATTAGAGTCAAATGAAACATACGTAACCATGTGCAAGTTAAATGATAACAAAACACAAATGTCAGTCCCTGTTTTCAAGAACAAAAGCCTAAGTGATTAGTGTCCAGTCAAACGAGGCCCTTCAGACGCTTTAATCACATCTCTCTCATGGGTTTGTTTGTGTCGCCTAAATTGCTGCCTGTTCTAACGTCCTCTATGCCACTGCTGCCACAGCAACAGAAAGCCACAAGAGTGCTAAGAAGGCTTTGGATCCTGCTCAGCAGGTCCCTTCAACTGTTCCACCCAACAAAAGGTCTGAAGCAGGCCTGCCCAGCCCCCCATCTGGTTCGTCTACGCCCCAATGCCCCAATGTTCGGATCCTGTCGGCTCCACAGAGGAGCCGGTGAATCCAGGGCACCACCCAAGCCCTTGTTATGACCCCTCAAGGCAAACAAGTGCAGCTTTTTGATGGCCAACTCCATCAAGAGCTTAGAAGCACTTCAAGCAGATTACTGTGTAGTCAGTGATACTCCCCCCCTCTGTTTAACTGTACCTTGGCAAAAAAATGGCATTGTGGAGGAAGTTCTCAAAAACTTTTAGGAAGACACGGTCATCCTTCTCTCTGTCCTTTTCTTCAGGCGTCTTCTGGCAAGCACAGCAAGTACCCTGCTCCGCCCCAGCCAAGTCTGACTTGGTGGGCTTTGTGCCGTCTTCCATGTCTGTGAGCTCTGTCGCTGGGATGTGAATTGGGATCTTCAACTCTGTTTGAGAAATCAAACAAGAAACCAGCTTAACTTTGCGCAAGGGTTTAAAACCTGGTAATTCTGTCAAAACAATCAAATGTTTCCTAATTAATAGGCTATATGTCATTTGTGTCATGCTTTAGTACAAAAACTGAAGTGTAAGAACACATTTCCTACTATTTCCAGCCTTTTAATGCCAAGTTAGACAAAACGGCAGCTGGACATTGTAACTTTTACACATTCTGAAATTTACAACTCATAAGCCGGGAAATTAAGATACTAAAATATGCTTGTTGTTTTGTGAAATCTAATAATGTGATGTGTAATAACACAGACCTTTGGAGCAGTAGTTGTGTTGGTAGAGCTCTCTGTCCTCAGGCTGCTGCTGCCAGCGCACCAAGTAGTAAGTCAGATTGCCATTGGGAAAGACTGGAGGTGACCACTTCACAACCAGCTTGGTTGAAGAGTTGGCATATGCACGGGCATCTTTGGGCACTGACGGCACTGAACAGAACAAAAGTCATGTCATGCAACCGTTACGTCTGAATCACTGGTTACTTATAAACAGGACGAACAGGACGGTGGTCCGGCTTACGTGATGGGTGTGTGCGAATATAAATAATATCACTCTTTGCCCCAGTGACATGTTTGTTCAACTGCAGGGCAGTAGCCTTCACAAAAATAGCATACTGGGTCCACGGCTTAAGTTGTTGAAGAGACATTTTTGGGTCTGCGTTTTCATCCTGAGGAAGATCAACATCCACCAGATGCCAGCTGTTTGAGCCACAACCATCTTGGCCATCAAACTCTGTGATGTTCTGGAAAGGTCTGGAAAAGACAAAAATCATGGCTGTGCATTGATACAAAGGACTTAATTAAGGAATGATCGTATCTATCTTTTGAAAAAAGAAAACTAACTAAATATAAATCTAGATTGTGCTGAATATTTTCCCATCATTAAAACATACATATTTTATATGATTCACAATCATGTGTCCCCCAAGGATGGAGAATACATTTTGTTAATTTTTTTTTAGATAAGAACATCGGGCTGGTAATCCAACCAAGATCTTAAACGACAAGCAGGCACATATGTTGTAATGGTGTTCTTAAAGAGGATGATTCATACATAGAAAAAAAAAAAAAAAAAAAACTTGTAATGGTGAGCTGAAGTTGCATCAAATGAATGAAATTGATCTGAGAACCTAACACTGTCTTTGGAATAAAGCAGTCAAATGTGTACACATATAATAGCATTGTGTTCTGTACTTCAGGTTCACAACAGGAGGTTCATACATTCTATATCTGTTGTGCCACTGTTATGTTCGACACTCTATTAAATAATTAAGAAGTCAGTCATGCCCGAGTACTCACGACTCCTTGTAGTAGACTGTGAAGCTGATAAGATTCTGGGTTTCATTGTCCGGGGACTGGTAGCGCTCCCATGTCAGCTCGATTGTATGACTTGTTGTGATGTTTGACTTGAACTTCAAGATATGACTTTCACCTGTGATGACAGAGAAGGCTCCCCTATGAGACTATATTTCAACTGGCAGACACATATGTGTGCAAGTGTCTGTGCACAAATGAGCAAATTTGTAACTTTTCCTTCTTTGAGTAAAGCGTGTGCAGGATACTAATATGCTATTCTATTGGACAACGGGTTAGGCTTCGCTTTTGAGTTTGGCGCAGTTTGTTTTGGAGTTGGCATCTGCTGCTCGAGTGCAACACCCAGTGGTTTGTCTAAGGCTGCACGTTACATCTTTAAAAGTACAGTATCTGGAACTATGTTTTGCATAAAGAGATTTACCATAGATACATCAGACATGTACAATATGAGTAAAAATGTGTTTGGAACATTAGAACTTTTCAGAAAATCTTTCCAAGTGTGTGTAACATAGGCTCTTTAATATTACATTTCATGCTCTATGAATGCACACGTGATGACAAACATTTATACTTACAGCTAGCTCTATCACCATTGTTGCTGAAATCACCCAACTCTGGCTTCACAGCGATGCCCGTCTTTTCCCACATCGTATGGATCTCAGACATGCAAAGTTTGGGGTTCCCTCGGAAAAAGAGACGTCCAGCACTAATAGTAAGGTTGTGTTGACTCCAGTCCCACAAGAATTGCAGATTTTGGTTGTTGACAGCGGAGACTGAATACATGCTGATAATGGGGAGAAAATCAGCAGATGGTTAAAAACAATGTCACATACTGCTGACCGATATGTTTTTTTTTTTCCTATTCTTTTTTTTTAAAATAAGACATGGACATGTTTAATGCAAGTTGAAAGCGTCAGAAATTAGGTTAAAAGTTTTTTGGGTTTTTTCAAGCACAAATAGAAGTGGAGACCAAGTGGGCTGAGGCTTGATTGTCTGTCTGACAATGTGCATTTATACAGAGGACATGAAACAGAAACAGTGTCGTGTTAAAACCCTTCGGTTCAGCAGTCCAAGCAGAGCACCTCCAGAGAGAAGGGAATGTCTGCCATCCTCAACAGCATTCCTACGAGTGAAACTTAACCCTGGGAGAAACGATAACAAGAAGGGCGAAAGGCTTTCCCATGACCCCTTCGGACAAGAAAAAAAAAGAAAGAAACTTTCCATCGTATCTCAGACTGCTGCTGATATAGAAGCGTAAAAACTTGTACATCTGAGACTTTCCTCTCAGCTTTGTAGCCACAGTCACTCATCTGGCTCGTCCATTTTAAAAGGATACCACGCTATCTAGAAACACACACCTCAACACTGAGAAATCTTAAAACTATATGCTTGCTGCTTGTGTCCTCCAATTTCCAATCACTGCACACATACATGCATACATTCACACAGATGAAAAGAGCAGACAAGCCCTACTTTTCGATCAGTTCCTGCCCATTGATGTAACGGAGGCTCTTGAGGAAGGACAGTGAGCCAAGTGCGTGGGAGTGTCGAATCTTCACATAGCCCGTCACTGTCTGGATCAATCCCATGAAGCTCTCCAGCTCAGAGGCTATATTATCTGTGGCAAGGAGATAAAATGCACACACAATCACAAAGACATAAAGATAAAAGAAAAAAAATCTGAAACAATTCCAGATCTCTGCAGCTATTTTGAAATACAGACTAGCTTTTAATGCAAATGTCCCAACTGTATGGGCTCCAAATATATGTGGAGATTGCATTTTCAGCCACCCTGTAAACTGAGCAGCATTATAGCATAATGTGATAATTGCGTTAGAGTATCTGCATCCTACCAGCTTAGTCCACATGGCCCCTCTGTTACCATTATCTCTCTAATCACAATAATTGCAGGGCAGTCAAGTGCAATGTACAGTAGTAAAGGATTACTATAGGCGTATTGTAGGGTAGGCTGTAGCCAAGTTTAATATTCTGTTGATTTGTGTGTACCAGTTTGAGAGCAGAGAACTGCTAGTGTGTATAATCTGCTTAGTTGCTGAGGTAGCTTAGCTCTGTAAAAATTCCTGGAATGTACTGTCGTGGCGCTAAAAGCAAGCTCTCTCTGCACAGATTCACTCACTTCCACGACGGATGTTGATGTCCAGATTGCCTTCGATGACAGTGCAGTCCCTCAGGGACTGAGCAGCATCCACAGAGTCGATGACAGGAGACGTGCAGACCTTGTCGCACAGGCCGTTGCAAGCACTGCACAGCATGCTGCACAGAACAGAGGCAGAAAAAACAAGCGAATGAGAAAGTGAAGTCTAAAAGAAAAGTAGAGCTAAATCTACCTAAATGTTCTACCTTGCCCCAAAATAATTAGCCTTCTCCTCAGCTACCAAGCAGTCCAGAGAATTCATGCAAACAAATTCATGACGTGATACAAGGTCACTTCTCACACGAACAGTTTAATCTTTTATGAGGCTTGAACTGAACTGTTTCGTGAGAGAGTGAGTCACTGTATTGACAACAGTCTATGGCCAAAAGCGCATTCAGCAAAAGACAATTTGAATCGAAACTTTGAGACTAATGAAAGAGACAAACAGTAAAAAATAAAAATAAAAATAAAGTTTTCTTATCCTAAATTGGCATCAAACAAAGGACATGTTAGTAAAGAGTGTCTCAACTGGAACCTCTGAGTACTCGTCTGTAAAATCTACCAGTGGAGTTTGAAAACAAGGTGCTGTTTTCTAGAACATTTCACTTAATAGTCTGGGAAGTCTAAACATGAATCATTTATGGTCCCACATGCTCTTAACCTCTTACACTTCCAGTTTTGGGACCTACTTTAAGAAAAGAAACGTGTGGAGAGCGAGGTCAGGTTTAGTTCAACTCAAGGATGCTTCATACAAAATAATTCATTATGCATAAGTACACGGTGAATAAAAGCGGCTTCACTGCATGTGAATGCTGAAATATAAACACAGCAATTTAGCCAAGAAGTAATACCAGGACCTGTGGTCCTCCCTGTAAAAAGGATCAGGTTATGACCTCATACAGATTCAAATGCAGAATATTAGAGAAAAGTAGTTAAACCTCAAGAAACTTATGATACAAGTGAAATTTTCATTTCAATACGGGTCATTAGGAGCTATTCCTTTGTTTTGGACACAGGGTGTTTAATCTCGCATAGCATTTTCTAATAGTTTTTCAATCAGGACCCAAACTCGGACCCGAAGGGCATGTCCTTACCGATTAGTATCGTTGCGCGTGAAACCAGAGGGACAGTCGGGCATACATTCCCCTCCATGGATGACGAAGTGTGTGTCGCCGGACAGGTGCACCTGGGAGCACAGCTCCATGGTGATGCAGCGCCAGCCTTCAAACTTGTATGTGTCCAGCGGACAGTCAGGCACACAACGATCATCGTGGAAGTAGTGGAGGCAGGCGGAGCAGGCCATGTCATTGTTAGGTTCGGTGCAGCTGCCCAGACACTGGCTGTGGCAACACTCTCCCTTCTCTGTACAGGCAAGCGTGCAGTGATCTGGACAAACTGAGACAGAGAGAGAAACAGAGGGAAGTGTAAACCGTCGTGTTACTTTCATTTATTTTCTCTAGTATTTAAGTGGCATTTGTTTCAGACTAAAATCAAGAAGCAAAATGTCAGAAACATAAAATGCTGTGATCTCTAATGCAAAGACAGAGTCAGTTCCTCATTCAAGCATCAGGCACCAGCACTCAGATCAACACAAAGACACAGAAAAACAACTGAACATGTGTGAAATGACTGAACCTCAGTCATGTTCAGCTGAGGAAAGAAAGCCAATAGGCTCATTATCTGGAGTTTGATTTGTTGAAAAGAGAAAAAAATTCAGAGATGGCACCACACAAAAACTCTGCATCCAACTTGAGCGAGCCTGAACAAGTTCTCTGATTGAGAACTCAATTACAAATCTGCCTGTGGTAAGAGCCAGTAGCCGTGTTCATGTTGGCTCAGATGCACATCTTACAATAAATTTAAGAATATTTAATTAAATTCTTATTTTATGTTTTAGTTGTATTTGTTGATGCATTCTATTTTAGGATCCAATATAAAGTCATAGATCTCACGGATCTTGTTATAATCCATTTAGCTTGTGCTTTCATTTCAAGTAGATTTCATTGAAGCCTCTGATAGCAGACCAGAACGATAAAAATATGTTGTTTTTCTGCTTCATATGTAACATATCTAAAAACAGTTATCTGGTTTAACAAGTGAGCAAAATGTGTGTGCACTTTCACTGTGTACCTGTATATATATGTATATATCCCAAACCACATTACACACTTGCAACCTATTGAATTTGCTTTTTAATGCTCATACTGTTCAGATTATTAAACTCTCAGTTAGTCACAGTGCTGCACTGCTCTGTATTGTAATGACTGCATTTCTAATGCTTTGCTCATCCCTTTTAAAAACATGGGTGGTTGTGTGGAGGGTGAATGTTAGAAACACACTTCATGGGAACTGATTTACTGTCACATCTGTGAATGAGCGTGCACAAGTATAATTTTGGACATAAGCACCATGTAAATAAAAATGTCATTTTTGAGAACAAAAGATATTCTTTACAATCTGTCGTTTTGGGGCTGTAAATGCAAAAAGAAATGTCCAATGGAGAGAGAAAAACAGAAGAAACGAGAGCTTCCAGGGTTGAAAGTCAAAAGGAAGTATTTTACAAAAGCTGCAGAGCAGAGCTTGCTTCACTTTAAGGAGTCACATCTTATATTATTAAACCCAATCATCTATTCTTCAGGAAGAAACAAATTCCTGTGACTACATGTATGCCCACGTTTTGTTCCTAAGCCAAGCTGACAACCAAAAAGCTGCTTAAATCATCTTTGTCATCACGGTTTAGAAAACAATGCATTCTTTTATCTCATTGTTATTCAGCTTTAATGGAAAAAAGACCATTGCTGCTTTAATCAAACTCCTTCTCCCATTATCACTAGAGAATTGAAGAAAGAAAAGCGGGCATCTTCCCAGGCTGAGAGAAAATCACAATATAAGTGTGTGGGGTGTTTCAAATTAAGCTTGAGCAACAGGACTATTGAGAAGCTCCTCACTGTTTACTGGGCATCTCCAAGAAACCAAAACATTGAACAATATGTTACCAATAACTCAAGGCATTTTCCCACTGCTTGGCACAAATAGTATAGTTGACGGATTCTGCACGCTGAAAAATATGATAATTAATGAATCCTCCTTCATCACCAGACCTTCAAGAGCCAAGCTTTGACACAGAAAGAGACAGTTATCAGAAGTGCTTGTTCATGTAATAAACGCACAGTAAACACAGGTAAGTGCTTGTTAAGTAAATAAAAAAGCGAATGATTCCAACTGTAAGCTGATCTTGAGGCACAGCAGACGGGGGTGTCCTATTTTCAGAGTCCACATCAGAAAAGCATCTGGTTTACACGGTTTGCACATGTGGATTTACATGACTGATGATGGATTTTCTACTAATGAATGCTCATGGAGATAAAGCGCTGCTCTGGGAAATGCTGGATCAAACGTCCATGTTTCTTTGGGGAACATACGTAATATTAAATCTGTTAGAGTTTGTTCCTAAATCTGCTTTATCTGCATAGCAGAAACTGTGCAAAAACAAATCTAACTGGCCTGCACACACCGTCCATAGTTTGGAGCCTTGACTGTTTACTATTTATTGTTATGTTCTTTGTTATTGCTGCAGGACAAATGTTTCCACATGGGCAATAAGAATGAACTACACTGAACTGAACTCAAATAAGAGGCACAGCACTTCTGGTTCCTTAGCAACTGCATCCTTGTGCAGGCCAGAGCTGTAGGAAATCAACACAATCTCCCTTATGCATGTTATCCTTTACAGGTGGGTGACAACAACCTTTATCTAAGTAACTTCAGTCATCCTCTCACATTGTTGGAGCACACAGAATCAAAGATAAGTGTCCTTGTGTGAGGCTTGCATGTGAATGTTGCATGTGAAAGGAAAAGGAAATTAAACACAGGCTTTGGAGTATTTTGTTTTATTTGTACAGTTTTAAACTGTGAAATGACTGTGAACAAAATGACAAGTCTTTCATTTTGTTTTACAGAACATATGTGCAGGAAAAGAATGCAATGGTGCACTACAGCAATGCTGCAGAGCCAACACATACTCCCACGGTGCCAACGTCAGTTTCACTTTACCAGGCAAGGACACTGATCACTCCCACTCCTGAAAGTTTCTCAAATATTTGCCATTCCCTCTTACATTTGGTCAAATCTAATAGTGCAGATGAGATGAAATTCCTTCAAGATTCTTTGAAAGATAAACTGACAACTTCTTGTAAAATTGCATCTTGTACAGTAAATCTAATGCAATATATTAGTTGTTTATTTTAATTTGTTTTAGACAGACCGTAAAATCGCACAACAATCACTGTCGAGAGGAACGTTTTCACAGCGACAAAAGCAAGAAGGTAGCTCCATGGCCTTTTCTGTGCTACGTGAAGCTGCACACTACGCACATGCTCTGTCCATACAGGAGCCGAGTAGCTCTGTGGTACGTAGTGTTAACCAACTATTTTGGATCTGGTCCAAAGCAAATGGCAAAGATCTTTTTTTAAAACTACAGCATCAAATGCCAACACACACAAGTTATCACATAACAGCTGGTATTTAATTGGAAATACGATGCTGACATAAGTGTGGTTAGAGCAGGCAGATTAATGTTGCACATTTGCAGAGTGAGGAAAAACGATAGAGAAACATAAGTGAGGCTTCATTTTCTTGGAATCCTACCAAAAGGGGGCAGCCAAGGCAAACTGTAATGTGCCTTATTGGAGGAGGTCCGTTCCTCCTTCTACATCATTTTAACAGATTCCTCAATGAGGAAAAATTCCAAACATGCATACCTTCCGCCAGAGGAGAGCAGAGTGAGGGGGAGTCACTGTCTCAAATCCATATAAGTCGACCGGGTTTCACTGTGTGACCAAACAACCCATGGTATCAAGGATACAATCCCCTATTTATAGATGCTCCTAATGCAGGCCTATTTCCATATTGCTGCTCTCTACACATAGCTATGCGGGGAATTGTAGGTTTCCAATGCTTCAAAGGAGAGGAACTTCCTAACAAGGGGCTCATCTTCAGATAAGACATCACAATCCTTGTAGCGCTCTGAGTTGATTGATATGAACATGAATAAG
This sequence comes from Odontesthes bonariensis, assembly GCF_027942865.1. Classification (NCBI taxonomy): domain Eukaryota; kingdom Metazoa; phylum Chordata; class Actinopteri; order Atheriniformes; family Atherinopsidae; genus Odontesthes; species Odontesthes bonariensis. The sequence continues at coordinate 17,351,972 of NC_134512.1, read as the reverse complement.
CAAGAAGGATCAGCAAGTTGGGGTTTTGACCAAATTTGAGTTCATGCTGTGTTACATTCAGCATGTCCTAAACCAGCTGTGAAAACAGAAACTTTTACCATAATTTGAGTCAAACAAGTCACAGTGACTTGCTGAGAGTGGGGGAAGGGAGATTTATAATGTTGTTCTCCTCGTACAGTAGTTACACAACCCCCCCCCCTCTTTTTTTCCTGAGCAAACACAGCCAGGTCAGACACCAAAGCTGAGCCTGCCCCTGCTGTTCACCAGAGCACTGCGACATGAAGAGTGGCAGGGTCCATTTCATCCATAGTAAACTAGACAACAGACAAAACGGAGTCCTCAGTCGCTGGTGCAACTCTACAACCACAATCGAACACAGCAGCAGGGGTAGGAGGCATCACTAATGGGCTGAGGGACAAACTCATTGTTTGTTTTTTGTTCTAAAGGTATCCACAGTCACGATGACTATGTGAAGAATTTGCAGAATGTTCCAGGCCATGGAGGACTCAATTGAGAGAATGTTAATCCCTTATAACAACTTCAGGAAATGCTGGAAATCCGAGGAGGTGGTATTTTAGCTACATAAGTGACGTGAAACGAGAAAATAAGAACAGAAAGTGAGATTTGCTGTGATTTTCATAAACAGCATGCAAGGGCAAAACGCTGTGAGCCAACAATAGATTCTAAAGAAAAGGTATTCATGGCCTGGACTTCTTGAAGTGCAAATGTGAGGGGGTTCAAGGTCTTATGACCCATAGCTCTTCAGCCATGCCGTTCCTGCCCTAACGCCACAGTCTGCACTAACAAAAAAACTGTTTCTGTCTGTTGAAAAGACAGCTAAATGTGTGTGTGTGTGTGTGTGTGTGTGTGTGTGTGTGTGCGTATCTATACATGTGGGAGGGGAGGATGGGTGTGAGGTTTCAGAGCTGAATTCCACCTAACTTTAAAGAGTAAAAATGGCAGCGCATGAGAGGAAGAGGATTGCAGTGCAGCAATGCTCCTCATCTAAATGCGAGTCATGTCCTGTTTGCTGGAGAGCATGCTGCGTTAAGTAGACTACTACACTGTTTGCAATGGGAGGCTGGTGACACGTTCACTGCGAGCATGCCGCCGCCACCTCTGAAGATGAGGCGTTACGTGGAAATATAAGAAATGCTTGAAAATGACTGTATTTATCCAAAAAAACGATCACAGGTGTCAGCCACAGTGAAACATAAAAATCCCCTGGAGAATCATTAAATGTTTCCTTTTTCAGGACATGTTTTCCCTGTGTCATTTAAGATAAGAAGGAAGCATGACAGACAGTTGGGAAGTCATTCATTATTCACATTGGGGCTCAGGGGAGGGGGGGGTCAACTGAGAGGAGGAGGGTTGGGGTTAAATTAGTAGCCATCTTTTGGACCAATCGCAGACAGGCAGGGGAGGTTCTAATCCTGATGATTGACATGTTATTGAGTCTGGAGCAGAGATGGTAAACAAGCCCTCTCTGAGCAGGCATTGAGAGGGGGAGTTGTAACCATAGTGATTAGGCATTACTTTTGCACATTTTCAGAGAAACCATAAGTTACAGAGATGACTCGCTGCACAAAAAGCTTTTGTAATGTTATTCCTGTAAATAAGGCTGAACTTTTAGAGGAACATCAGCTAATCAACAGCTTATGAATGTGTAGATAAAGATGAAATTAAATTCAAGGAAAACTCTATAAAGTAATATGCTTCATTTAGACCATTGAGATATATACCAAACGTAACCACCACATAGTGAAACTGATGAGTCTGAGGAGTTTAAAGCCGAAAATGCACATTATGCACATTAGGAATCAATTACACAACCTATCTTAGATCCACAATATTAAGAAAGAAAAAAAAAGAGAAATCGGGCCATAGTTCCATTAGGACATACAAGTAATCAAATGTATCTCCACATCAACCTCCATCCATCCATCCATTTTCTATACCCGCTTAATCCGTCGGTTGGGTCGCGGGGGGGCTGGAGCTTATCCCAGCGGTCATCGGGCGAGAGGCTGGACAGGTCGCCAGTCCGTCAAAGGGCCTCACAGATACAAATGAAATGAACAACCACACACATGCTCACACTCTCTTCTAAGGACCTTAAGAAGCATGTTAGGACCTAACATACATGTTTTTGGACAGTGGGAGGAAGCCGGAGTACCCGGAGAGAACCCACGCATACACAGGGAGAACATGCAAACTCCGCACAGAAAGGCCCCAGCCAGGAGTTGAACCTGGAACCCTCCTGCTGTGAGGCGACAGTGCTAACCACCACACAACCGTGCAGCCCCCACATCAACCTCTATTTGCCAAAATATTCACTCTGCTAAATACTCAAGCATTCCACAGCACTGTGTGGACACAAAGCTTCAGTCAAAGCTGCTGAGCTCAGGTTACCAGATCTGAGATCAGACATGTAAGAGAGCTGAGCACAAGTACAGTAGCAGAAATCAAGCCCATCACAGACTGCAGCAGCTGGGATCAGAGGCTGACTACTTCCCCCTCCACCCAGCTCCCTGAGCTCCATCAGTCCACATCCTCATCCGGCAATTCGATCTTCCCCGGGAGCCACCAGCCTTTCACTCCAGACACTTGTTAAAACCACATCAGCCCAGGTATCTAGAGAGAAGATGCTTCCTACACTTACAGCCAAAGGCAAACCGCATCAGAAATTCCACTGCTGCTGTCTTACTGCTGCAGTGATACTGTCTCAAGTGCTAGGGTGGACTGATCTCATCCAATGTTGTGTTTTTTTCCACCCTTTCAGTCCGAGTTTGTCTGCCTGTACATGTTCGGCAAGTTTGGTTGGCCGCCCTGCTGAGCGGAGGGGGTTTTGTTTGGACGTGACTTTCACATGCAGACAGCTGGCTCAGATGAGCTCGTCTAAATTTCTGTTTCTGTCTGCGCATAAAGGTGTGTAAGCCCATTCCTCTCTGTCCCAGTGTTACTGGGTCTTTTCCACTCCTATGCCCTCTAAAGAGCAGCAACGTGTTTTTCACACAACTTTGTGCTGGTCTGTGTGTTCAGGCATGCATGGCATTTCCCTTCACTCGCAACAACAACAACAACACACACACACATACACTTACACACACACCTTCCTTCAGCCCTCAGGGCCCAGTCTGCAGCTGTCGTTGTTGTTGTTGTTGTTGCTGCTCTGTTGATTGATTATACTTTTTAAAAAGGACACAGGTATACAGCCCCATCGCATGTGTAAGAACATTATTTATATATTCATTTTTAATCACTGCAGACAAGCCTGAAAGCTTTTGAAGGCTTGTTAACATTGAGGAAAATATGATAACAAATTTCAACTTCTATCAAAATCTAAACCAGGACACTGATTGTATAATTAGGTAATTGTGCTCATAAATCCAATCTCATAGAAATTACTTATAAGTGAAGGAAATCTTATATAAGGTCTTAAGGTATATCAACATGAGATCCCATAAATCTTCCTTGAATAGCAGTTATTCAAGAACCTACTCTGATACTGATTGAAAGTTCCTCTGAAGAGGAGCATCTGATGGAATCCCCATGGTAGAACTGAATACCGGGGGTCAATCCCACTTACTGACACTAGACCCAAGCTGAACTTTCGATTCCCTTTGGGCCTGAATTCTTGTAGGCTGGAAGTCCCAGAGTCCCATCTCATCTCCTGCGGAATCTCATTTGTAACATCGAGACACATCTCTGTCGCAAAAAAACCCCGTTAAATCAGGCAAACTCGCCAACGTATCTTAAGGGCTTAAATGTACTGCAAAACAGAAAGTAAAAACAATCTATATTAAAACTTGATAGCAAATGACTCTCTGAATGACACTTTTAAATCTATCATTATTACGGAGAGATGCTCTGCAACTCCTACCCAGTGGATGGCAGGTAAGTGCATCACATGATGGTCATTTGAAGAGCTCATCGAGGTTTACAGAAATGTGCCGACTGCAAGTATTAAAAGCCAGGTGCTTAATGACGGATGGGAAAAGCCATTTGGAGGAGAACTTAAGAAAATGGGCTTTTTTTTTCACAGATTCTGAGGTGTTTCCTCTTACTAAAATTGGCTTTTAAAAATACCTGACTTCCCAGATCTGCTTCATTAAATACAGCATGTTTCCTGGCAGTGCCATGTTGGCAGGCAGCTAGCTGGGTAACTGGTTGGGAAGTTGAGGGAGACTGTGTCAAGCCTCAACATCCCCTCAGCCTCTTATGAAAGCAGAGGAGAAAGTCATGAAGGCAAGCGTTTAAAAATAATGTTTGCTTACATGTATAAAGTGAACATGGCATCCATTAAAGCCGGGCTTGAAAATGAAACACTGCAGAAAAACATAACCAATCACATGAAATTGACAACTTTGGTGCTAGATCTTTATAGGCACAGTGAAGTGGCTCAGAGAGAACCTTCAGCCTTACAAAACCAATGTTAAATATTCACTCCACAGCACTTCAATAAGCACCTTTTTGGCTCCAACTGTAGCAAAGAAATGTTGCAAGCAACCACGTGCAATACTCTGTTTAACATTTTTACTCTGCACTTAAATTCGGTCTATAATCATCAGAGCATCAGAATAGCAGTGGCTCTGATGCCAAGGCCTATTTCTGTAAATGACCATCTACAACTTAGCGACACATGGTGCCCAGATTTTATCCTGGCACGTCGTCCGCCACACATTTTCCCCACGGGCACGCATCTGGATTTAGAAGGGCACATCTTCATTTCACATCGGCTTCAAGGAGGCAGACGAAATTGCAAGATTTACATGAATAAAAGCATTTTATTTATGAATGTAAAAAAGAAATAGTGACAGGTGGGTGGCATTGCATACCCAGCTTATTTTGCAGCTTCTGTCTGTCTGACTGACTGCAGTTTCCTTCCCTTTTAAGTGACAGCGGTTGGTTGTTGGCACAAACAGATAGACTGCGGTGAAATGTTGCTACTCAGCCCATCTCTGCAGTACATCTCTTGCTTTGTTTTGAGATGTACACCTCAGTGGAGCCTATTCAGTACATGTAGGATTTAAGGTTTTCTTTGTTTCTCGCTCAAATCTTTTTTTCCCCTGGGAGTTTGAGGGAAGACATTGTACAATTTTTGTGAAACTACACTTCAAACTAAAGCAGAGACAGTTGTGACCAGTGTTAACATCTGTTACAACAAGACATTGAGATTATTCTCAACTGGAGTGCCAGCTCTGAGAGTTTAGGCAATTCCTTTAAAGTGTAATGGCCTGATCAGAAAGTCCCAGGTGGTGTAAAACAGTACTCTATCGAAGCAGTAACTGTACAAAGCTTCGTTTCGTGTGAAAGAGGGTTTACCATTTACTTTTAATAAACAAACCTCTTGTTTTGCCAATTTCCAATCTGCAGAATTCATCTGAATATACATGCTCTGACATACACTCTGACATACACACTGATAAGACCAAAAGGACCTATGAAGACAATTATTTGACAGCTTCATCTAACAATGAGCTGGGTTTCACTAGATCCTTTAACATCAAAGTTTGTGCCTGAATACCAAAAACAGGGACAAGGGGTAAGATTCAGCCAATTAAAGCAATTTCCACAAAGCAAACACAAACTCTGAAAGAGCTTAACAACAGCACCAAATCTAGTTGTACAAAGCCTTGCTCTGGATTGTAAGAAAAGTCACTGTTTACAAGTCTGGGCAAAGTGAGTTTACGTCAACCTTCAGGAACTTTCACCCACAGTCTCAGCCCAACGTAAGTTTCAACCTAAGTCTCGGTGTTCGGTGTTTCTGGCCTAAAACACCAACACTAAAGTCATGAAACTGAGTGTAGAAACCATCAACGTGATTAATTGCAGGAACCCATGTAATCTCTACTATATTTAGTTTGGGACAGTTGCAAATTGAAAACAGTATCACGTATGAGCTGGACTTGAGACCTTCGAAAACTATACATGAACTGTAAAGTAAGGTTAGTGGGGTTTGGACATGTCCATAAGGCTAGAGACATGAGGTGAGAGATGGAGCAGAGCGAGGAGAAAGCTGTGTTTGCTTTCACTTCTTCGAAGAGCAAAGGAGGACCACCATTGTGGACGGCTGACAGGCCTCAGACAGTCCCCAGTCCACACTTCTTATTGGCTGTGGGTGACATCAAGGTTCTATCCCCATTTTTCACCTCCTCTTTTCAGAGAGGGTGGAGAGTTAGATTCTCCCTCCTCCCCACTCTCTCTTACAGGCTGTTCCTCTCTTACCATCACACACAGACACATAAACACACTCAGCTTCATTTGCCCCTTTTAGGGACCTCAGCAGCTTCAGGAGGGAAGAGAGAGCAAAGAACTATCAGAGCATGTGGCATGTGCAGGCTATCGATCCTTCTGTCTACGTGTGAATTTGACACTTATATCTCCTCACAGGAAGGAGAAGGCATGACACAGGATATAAGGTGCTGTTTACACATACCCGGGTATTTTGAAAAACGAAGACCTTTCCCTTCGTTTGTGCCTTTCGTTTATACACAAACGGAGTTTTTTTCTCCGAAAACGAAGCAAAAAAAAAACTCCGGCAAAAGTGGAGACTTTTTAAAAACTCCGTTTAACGTTTGTGTGTAAACTGGTTGAAAGAGACGAAAACGGAGTTTTCAGAATGGAATGCGGAGTTGTCGTCATAGTACAGAGCCCCGCCCCTATCCGCCATATTGGCAGGATGCTAGCGTGAAAACGCCATTCATTGTTTATCTGGCAAGCATGGAGGTACTAGCAGCATTTCTGTTGTTGAGAGCTATACTCGCTTGTGTGATTTTGAAAATTACAGTCATACAATGTATTGAACAATAAAGACATTTTTCACGGCTTTAGCAGTTTTATAGTCCAGCGCAACGTGTAAAAGTAGCTCAGTCTCGCTATCAGTCCACACACATGAGCCTGGTGCCATATTTTCTTCTTGAAAAGGATCCGGAAGTTCTTCCTGTCAGCGGTTCTCTATTAGGCATCTGATTGGCTTGTGTGGAATTCTCATTGTTCTAACACTGCCACCGTCAGGCTTGGCGTAATTTAACAGCTCCTGATAGCGTATTTATGCGGATCAATGTAGACGTGTTTTTTTTTTAAAACGGGGCTGTGTGCACCAAGTTTTTTTTGAAAACGAAGGTTAGAAAATATGCGTTTATCAAAATACCCGGGTATGTGTAAACAGCACCTAAGACACAGAGCTGTGTAGTTATACACACATAAGTTCGAAGACAATGCCAGATGCTTATAAAATGTATGCGCTAATGAATATTTTTGTCAGAAACAGAGACTCAGCCATCCCTTCTTAACACACATAAACCTATTTAGGAGTTTTACGAGAGGAAAGATGCATTATAGGACAGACTTCATTGTGATCTGACTCCATTCATGAAACAAAAGAGAAAGAAAAAATACAAAACAGAGACACAGAGCGACTTTAACTCTGTTAAAGTAAAACTAGAGAAGTTTGTTAACCTTAAAACTATGTGCCTCTGACTCATTTTGAAGTGTACCAACCTTGCTGATTCTTTGTTATGCACATTCTCATGCCTGGAACTGCCCTAGAGCACCAGGTGGGTGAAATACCATACTTGAAAAATCTGCTTTCAAAAACATTTTGCTCTACAGTACCACATAACACACCAGCAAGTAAATAACAACAAACTTTCACCATAACAAATATAGTAAGAAAAAAAAAAAGAAAAAGACCCAATTCAACCCTATAAGAGGACGTGAGGAAGAGGAGATGGAATGTACGAGCAAGTCACAGGATAAGAATAAACATCAGATTGGAGTTTATTGCAGGAGAGGCTAGAGAGAAAATACAGGATGACAGAGTTAGCTTTATTGTTGCTATCGGTAAGTAATATTTGATCAACTCTCTTGATCAGTCATGCTTGCTTTGTTTTATCGGTGAAGTAGCTGGCGTGGAGATTGACAACTGTTAAAGGAATACGATCGTGATCATTTCTCCCTCTGCTTTGTGTCGGCTGTAAATCAGAGAAGACGGAAACTGTGGTGGACTCCTGTAATAAAACTCGTGAAATGTGTTTATAAACTCGACGACACAAATGTCCCAAAGTGTGAAGAGACTGGAGACCAAGTACTAAGCGAAGGTAACAAAAGTGGGAAAGTCGGTCAGTCAGCTGACCTTTCTCTGCCTGGTGCCATCAGACGCAGTGTTCACACCGTGATCACATCCCTCCATGAGAGATTAGCTCTTAGTTGGATTAAGGAGGAGTCAGTGGACGCAGGAGAGGTAAAATGTCATCACAGCGCTGCAGGAGGCTGAAGTGGTAAGGAAGCACAGAGCAGGAGGAGGGATTTTAGGGGCTAATGGACAGATGGAGAAGGATCTGCTCTCTTGTGCTTGGGCCCCACAAAGAAAACATTTTAAACTGTATTCATCACAGGCCAACAAGGCAGAACAGAGTCATTTCTAAACTACAGCTTGTCCAATTATGAATCCAAAACACCTCGTCATGAGAAAGACTCCACAGGTGTAAGCACATGGTGAATTACAGCAGTGAAAAAAATGGCACAGAGGGCAGAGAGGACGGATGCCCAGGGGGAGGCAGAGAAATGGGCACAAAGAACAAGCCTGCCTTCAACCATAGGAAGTGCTAAGCCCCCACCATGTCAAACATAAGACTTCCAGAAATGATTGAAACAAAATGCCCACGCTTTCTCTACCAAACAAACAATGGCCTTCATTGTAAAATGCCATGGCACACTCACAGTCAGGGGAGACATAAAGACACAGTTTAAAAAACAGTGGGTTTCCTCCAGAGCACTCCTCTGAAGGCTGCAGACAACTGTCTCCTTCAGCTGAGACATAGACAGGGGACACATAACACTTTGGCCCACTTTGGCACCCCCTTCTCATAAAAATATGCTTTTGTTTTTCTATAGTTACAGCCCCAAAAACAACTCACGGTACTAAGCTGCAACAGTGCTTGAGCACCAACAGGGGGCCTAAGACATGAGAAAAAAAGCATGGTGCACTGCAGACATGTTACACGGATCCACTGAGGATGCAAACACAAGACTGGGGGGGCAATTTTATTTATTTTCTACCTAAAAGCTATGGTAATTTAAAAATGATTGAAAAACAATCCTTAAAAAGGAAACATTTAGGGCAGCAATACGTAGAATAAGACGAGCTCCCACCCCATTTATACATATATATATATATATATATATTTTTTTTTTCCATTAGTTTAACACCTTCCTTCCACGCAGTGTTTTTTTGTTAACTTGATGAGTTATAGGCTGATTTCTTGACATACCTTTAATCCTCTAGCAAATACGTGACCACCAGCATAAAGAGGACACTGCACCAGCACTGCCTGCACAGAATGAGCAGAGAGCGGCTGTTTCCCCACTGTCTCCAGATGCAGCACTTTATTAGAAGTATTCCATAAATGTTTTAACTGCTTTTGGTCTGAATGCAGCTAAACTAAACATCTTAAATTGTAGCAAATGGATGGCTGGAGGGCATATTTTTTTGTTCCATTGAATCCCTGCTGCAGCTCTAGAACTGTTTCAGAAATATATAACGTATGGAGACAGAGATCATTTGAGTGTTGGCTTTAACTGCACTAAAAATCCATGTAGATGGTTGTACAAAGAGCCCTTTGTCACATTTAAGTTAGGAGTTGATAAATACAAGGTCTGAATGTCCTTTCTTTTGAACAATGATTCCACCACAAGATGCCACAGGAGAGGAGGAGTCCCACCTGCATGATCAGTGATTTCCACCAGAATGCGCTTAGACAAACATCAACGTGCGCACACTCTCATACTTTCGAACAGCTGGTGCTGGGCTGGCTGGCTACACGCAGCTAAGGAACAGATAGCTGGCTGAGTGAGGGAATGAAAGCATGCTGCTCAATCAATGAGCCATTAATCACACACACACACACACACACACACAGCGAGAAGGAGCAAACACAGGAAACAGGAGACCATATCCTTTAACTACCACTCAAAAGAAAGCCATCAAAGTGCTGGCTCTGACTCCGGGCTTTTTTCCATAGCCACTATTACTCTGCCCTGACCCCTCTCAGAGGAGTTGTGTAGGTGTGCAAGTGTATGTGTGAGTCTGTGTGTGCACTATATTCTGTTGCACTAGAGGAGTTACATATCTGCTATCCTAACAAGACCACTGTGGTGGGGCCTCCCTGCACTCTACAGACAGCAAAAGGCTACGAAAAAGCTGGCATGGAGTGTGGCACCGAGCATGAAGTAACACACTTCTGTCACATTTTTTGTTTTTTGTAAGAAAGATGGGATGAGCGAGCAAGTGAACAACCAGTGACTGCTATTATCAAGAAATCTGTTGGTTTCTTTGGCAAAACTTTAGACTATGCCACAATTTCCAAAGAATTGTCAAAGCTTTCTAGAAAGGTCTATAATTTATACTAATCAATAAGGTGTACTCAGGATAAATGCTCACTTGGTACACTTCTATCAAACTTATTTCAATACCCACAGTGTTATGGTCTGAGTGGGGAAGTTCGGCCTAAAACAAAAAAAGATTAAAAAACATGCAAGACTCTAACTAACCATAGAAATTGTGTTTCTCTGCAAATTCTTGTTATCAATACAACACTACAATACATATCACATCTTCTTTTCCAAAATATTTACGAGAAATTCTTTGGAAGAGGAAAAAATATTAGAAACTTTCCTTGCATCTAAATATTGCGTAATTGCTTATCTCTTTTTCAATACAATGAAAAGATGTGAACAAACGTACAGTAAAACTTCAAATGCAGACATAAAGTAGACACATGTTCAAATTTAAATGAAATTAAAATGAGTCTGATTGCCTTTTTTTAAACCGGAAAAAAAAAAGAAGCATTTGATATCAAATGTTTCAGCGCACACAACTGATATGTGTATGTTGGATGTCCCAAAGGAGGGAAAATATGTGAAGTTAGAGTAGACTGCAAAAAAATTCCCAGGCTGAGCTGCTCCATTTCTGTACCTTTTGGGGGAGGTGCCAGAAAAAGGTAAACAGCATCTGCAGCAGGATCAACAAAGTTAGTGTACACAGTGATGAGTAAACAACAACAGAGGACGTCCTCACGTCCATGAGCCGCAGTGACAGCATGTTCCCTTCCCTGCAGTGTCACTCTGTGTCGGCTCTCATTACCTCTAGAACTGCACAACCAGTACTGAATGACTGACTGGCCAACGGCACTGGGATCACCATGACAACACAGAGGCTGCGTTATCCTTGATTTTGTTCAAGTCGGTTAACTTGTGCTCTTAGGAATTAACTACTAACTATCAATTCAAGAAAAAAATTACATTGTTGTTTCTGATGTGTTCAATTTTTCAAATTTAGAGAGTTAAAAAAAAAAGTCAACATCAGAGCATGTTAACCAATACTGAAAAAAAACCTGCTTATTGCTACTGCTAAAACTGGCCCAAAGTACAAGTTTTCACTGTCAGACTGAACTGCAACTCTCGTCTGCCTTCCAAAGGTCTTGCAGGCATATTTGACAACAGCCACAAATTATTTGGACAAAACTACAGCAATAAGGGGAAAAAAAGCAAAGAGGAGACGCCTCTCCTTGACATAAGACTCTCCTTGGTCCATTAATGCAGCAAACAGAGACATGATGGGATGAGCAGCGCAAGCCTCATAGGGACTTAAAGGATGGTCATGCTGCGATTGTGTCAGGGGCATATGGGTCAACGCGGGTCAGTTGGCAATGGGAGCAAGTGATCAATACATGTTGGCAGCTCGACGCCTCCTGTCAAAAGCATCCATACGCTTCCACAGTAAAGAAGACAAAAGATGTACTCAGTGACCTCAAAGATGCCAAAAAGAGGAGCACAATTGTGCTCACTAAAAAATAGACACATCTGTGTTGGGCTGGATACAGTTTCCTTTATGTTATAGAACAATGTCAAGATGTGTTCAAGATAAAACAGGTTAGCTCCAAAATACTTCGTTGAATTAATTTATATAGTCTCAGCTATCAAAATAGACAAGGCCTCTAATACCCTTTTGAAAATAACTAAATGAAAATGGGCTCAGCAACACATACCTCCAAAGGAAACAGCCTGGGTAAGTCAGTCCGGGAGGGGAAAAAAATGTTTGTATTTACTGAAAGGCTTACATTAAATAACAGCAAATAAACTAGAATGACGTTATCTGGTGAGCCCATGGGACTTTTAAATAACAGTGAGGGTAGAATTCATGGTGCGACTGGGACAACAAGTAGGCTAAAGAATAATGCTAACAGAAGTGAATACCTCATGAATGAGGGTAGCAAAATCAAGAAGTCTCTAAATGGAAGCTGGCAGAGACTTTTGCTTGAGGTGTTCTGTTACTTCTTATTCTGACAACCAATCTGTAGGGGCTGCTAAGCGAGCAGCCTCAGACAGAAGCACAGCCCAAACTGGGCCTTTGTTCCAGACTGCACAGTGTCTCAGCAGCAGAGGCATGAAAAAAAAACTAAACAAAACAAAAAACACAAACATAAAAAGCCTGAACAGCCACACACACACACACATATATATATAACCAACTCCACCACAAGCGCCTCTGAGCCGCGTCTAAACCACCCACACGCATACACCAAACGCAACCTGACCCGCCTCCCCTCTCACTCTCTTCTTCAGACTTCCTCCGTGTCTCTCGCGCTCCCCCTCTCACCCTCATTCATAAAATGGCTGCTTCACAACTCCAGCTGCTGACATGGAATTTATAGATAAGAGGTCAGGGGCAGCAACGGGGCCAGAAGGGACTTACTTCCCCCCCCCCCGACTCCTATCTATTCCCACCTCCACTCTGTGCCTACCTAACCAATGTTGAGATTTGTCTGCCTAATTCTCCTCCTCTTATATGCCAGACTTCCTCATCCCTGTCCTTTTCGTTCTACCTCCCTCCAAAACAAACCTGATACCCTTGTGGCCTGTGAGGGAAACTGAAGCTATGCGTCTTGCAAGAGAAGGCTGGCGCAAAGCAAAGCGGGGGCAGGAGCAAGCGCTGGTGGCTCCTCCTCAGAGGCCAGCGAGAGGGTAACGGGGACATTCTCAAGTTCCATCCCTGGAACACAACCTCCATGTTTCTGCAGTTTTACCACATCACAGACATGCATGCAGACTCTCGTGGCACATTTTCAAATCGACATGAGATTCATGCTATAACGTTTGCCATTTCCCTTGACTCTGTGTGGCCCTCGAATAGGAGATCTTTTGTGTATCATACGCAAACATTTTCTGAACTATGTAAATGATAAATGAAAAAAAATACGAGAATGAAAAGGCCTGTGTTCCAGTCTGCTGCCGAGTTTTAGAAACTGATCAGTTAGACAAAAAACAAGGATTGTAGTGCCAGGACTACACTTCCCCACAAAGGTGCAACAAGAAGTGTCAGGGCTTTTGTATTTGTACGTGATAAAGGGGTGTGCATCTAGTATGTGGTGAATTTGTGCATGAGGGCCGACACATCTGCTCCCCCCCATGACTCCACTCTGAAGCGTCTTCTGCTGTACGCAAATTAAAACTCACTCAAGCAAGCGCAGCGGCTGCCCCGCAAGCATACATACCATCCCTCCCCACCTTCCTCCTTCCCGCTTCTGAAGCCCGAAGCAGAAGAGGGGATGAGCAAGGAAGGGGTTGAGGGCCAAGATGGACGGAGTTACCCCGTGTAGGAATGAGTTTAAATTTGGGAGGGTGGGGCTGGGCCTGGGCTTCTGTGCCACACAGAAGGGACATGTGTTGAGTCAACGACATGCACACACACGGCAGACACGGAGGCAAGGGTCAGTCTTAGGATACAAAAGAAAAAGTCAGCCGCATTATATTAGTGGTCTGTCAGTGAATTCTCTTAATTCTGCATCATGTATCTAGAATGATAACAACGGTTGCAACCATTTGTGTAAAATTAGGGTATATCATGGTTATATAATCTCGGAACTAGCAATGTAACATCTACCCATCTTATAAAAGCAGCACATTTAGTTGTTCAACTACAACCAGGATATTACATTTCCCCTCCTCAGCCCACAGGTTCCAGCCCACGCAGGCCACCCTCAGCCCACCCACCGCCCGTACTCCGCTTGCTTGCATTTCAATTCCGGCTTGATTCCACTTTAACTTTCCACAGATGGGCACAGAGCTGTGTGGACGTGAGTTCATAATTTAGTGTGCGTGTCTCAGTCACACCACAGCCTAGGGATCAGTAGATGAGAGGTAGGGTTAAGGGGCATGGTAGTGGGGTATATGCAGGGGGAGAATAATATAAGACTTTGAATCAGAGCTGGTAGTGCAAGAGAGGCAGTGCGGTAAACAAATTAACTAACATCCAGGCTGTGCTGCTTGGTGTGGTTATGGCTGCCTGGCTATTTATATGCGTCCCTCCTTTAGAGAAGGAAGCTGCTTGTATTGGATCCAGATGTGAGAACAGCTCGACTGAAAGGTAACTGCCTGGACCTGATGGAAGTTCTGCGCTTGTGGAGCTTCTGTACTGTCAAACAGGAGACAGTTACACATGTCCAAGGGCAAAGACTGTCACGCCCATGGACTCTCGTTTTTAGTTTCATGTTTTAGGTTATGTTTTTGTGTTCAGTCCATGTTTAGTTTTTAGTCATGTCTTAGTTTCCCTGCACTCTGTTTATTAGTTCACTCACTTCACCTGTGTTTTTTCCCTCAGCTGCACTCACTCTCCAATCACTCTCACTCCCTATTTAGTTTCCAGTCTCCCCTCTTAGTTTGCCGGATCTTTGTTGCCATTCATGCCTACCTTGTTTGCTCTCCATGCCAAGAAACCTTGTTTGTTCCATGTTCCTCGTCCCTTCCCAAGATAAGTATTTATTTATTGCTATGCCAAGAGTTTTTGTTTGTTCTTCATAGTTAAGTTTTTTGAATCCGGCTTTGCCTCGCCTTTTGTTTGCACTTTGTTTTTTGTTAACTCATTGGCTGCCAGCCATTTTCAGTGCAGAGACACCCATACTGCCAAGTGTTTTTCAGTATTTTGACTGACTTTCCAAGACCCACAGAAAAGTGTGTCTTATGACTATGTACACACCGAAATTACCAAAAGAAAGAGTAGACTCTCTTCTTTGATCAGGAAAAAAAAGTTTGTTTCTACCATTTTCAGTCTTTTAGTAATAGACAGTAGAACATAGGTTGGTTTCACCAAAAACAGCTGTTTGACCCAAAAAATGGAGAAAACGAGCTTTTTTTTTTTTTGTGCATAGTGGCACTGCTGCCACCTAGCGGGTAATTTTGCCAGTATATTCTCTGTTTAGTGTTTACAAGCCTAAGATTTAGTGACGAACTCCGCTAGATTGTCCCCCAGCCCGCTCCGTTAAAAAACGCAATTGACGTCTATAGACGTCTTTGGCAGTGAACGTTTTTTTTTTTTTTTTTAAATTGACGTGTATAGACGTCAATGGCACCGAAAGAGTTAATAAATAAAGTCCGCATCCGTGTCCTCCCTTCACCATCAACTCACACAACCGTGACAAAGACAAGATTACATTCACCTTTAAAGTGGAACAACATGACACGTGCCATTTTCACAAAGACTGGTTGTCAGAGTAGAAAACAACAAGTGAATTTATGTGAACTTTATAAATAGGTGTAAACAAACTGATTTGCTGATTGAAAGATTTTGTTAAAATAACAAACTGTGTTTGAACTGAGTTTCTGGAACGATCTTTGGATAAAACTATTTCTCTGGCTCCAGTAGAACTGTGCTGGTGGGATGAGGTAGTTAAGGGAAAGCACTCTTCTGACAAGCTAAAGTCACAGCCTAATCAGAGGTGAAATCATGCTGATCTCAGCCAGCCAACTAACATAACTCTGCTCCTCTTATTTGACCGTGGCACTTGAATGTCAATGAGTCCTTGTGAGACAGGACTAAATGTGTTTTGACCCCTGATGATGGATAGCCAGTAGCCAGCCCCCAGTGAGCTATAAACCCATTGATCTACTAGTGGATCTATAGTCACATGATGGATCATTGGACTGAACTCTCGAGATGTGCGGTTTGAGTAAAGTGAGAGTGGATTGGGAGAGAGTCCCTAACCAGTTTCCTCCAGAACAGGCTGAAAAGACAGAAAAACTTTTCTGCCTCTCCATTAGTTCACAAGGCTACGGACAGCTGTTAATACAGTCACATCTGGCTCCATCAGCCCACGCATAAGGCTTCTCTGCTGTGAATGGAATACAAAAAGGGAAGGCTATTCTCAGAAATGACATACTGATCCCTTGATCTGCTGTTGCATTAGATATGGCTGGCATGAGGTAGTTGACACAAGCGTAGACACACACGTACACACAAATAAGTGTCGCTTGTGGTTGTGGGACATGAGGTCTGAACAGGAGCCATTGTGGACTGTGCTACCAGGCAGCCACACTCGCTGGGGCCCCTTTCTGATATGGCTCGAGTTTGAACACCGACGTCAGCCCACAAGCAGCCCGCGTGACGTCAGCACATGTGTGCTTTGACCTGGTGCCTGCATGAGTTGGCTTGACACAGAGAATGCAAAAGAGGATGAAAAGGGAGGAGAGCGTAATCCGAATGTCACAGCCATTTGCGGCTCCCTCTCCCCCAAGAAAGAAACTGATATTAGCTTTGATAAGAGCAAGCAAAATAAAACCTTAGTTTTTCACAGTAAGCGTCACTGTCAGCCTAATGGTATGATTATATTTCTGCTCTCAAATAACTCTGAGGCATTCCTGATGCCCACAGTAGGGCCAGTGTTCAAATAAAATAGCAATGTCTGGTTGACCAGCAGCTGCTGGCTTGTATTCAAAGAGAAGTGATACAGAAGGGCAAAAGAGACTGCAATAAAATGAAAACCCTTCACCAGTCAGAGGTACTGTACGTCAGAGTCATGTCAGATTGGATAAATAGGTTTCTTGGAATAAAACCAGACATTCCCATGAGTCAATATTCTCCTCTGTTCCTTGTGCTTTTTGTATAACACAATTTTGTGATCCGTTTTCTTTGTCCAGTGCATGATCACAAAGGCAGTCATGACTGGTCTTGTATGACATTAGCTAATAAATAACATCCTGATGCCGAGCTAACTATGTTATCTGTTTGGCTGAATGAAAAGTACTTGAAGGAATGTCTCAAACGCAAAAAAAAAAAAAAAAAAAAAAGTAGGTATGCCTACAAAATTAGATCTTAGTTGCTCAGTTTCAAATACACCAAAATACCAACTCTATTGGCACATTCCACTGATTCCTGAAGCCTCCTGGTACCCACACCACTGGCTCATTCTGCTGAGGACACCCGCCATGAGGGAAGCGGAGAACGGTCTGACATTCCACAAGCCTACGTGCAATTAGACACAACCACACAAGAACATGCACAGAGGGGCAGAACCGGAGGTGGGGGGGTGGGGGTGCCCTCCAAGCCACCCTGTCACACTTGATCACAACAACACACACAGACTTAAAAAAACATTGACATAGGTCAGATCATGAGAGTATAAATGCTCTCCAGTTTCTTTAGAAGATCTTTTGCCACTGTTTGACCAAAAAGGGCCATTGCTCCACCTGGAACCCTGTCCTCAATACTATCAAAACAGCTCTGAACTCTAGGCTGTTGACGAATGAGGAGTAAAGTGGGCCTAATGGGCTTAAGTCAGTAACCAGACTGCCCACTCCTCTCCTAAGCCTGTTTGACCAGCTGTCTGTCTACCTAAAGACAGACTAGAGGGTGCTTTGCGTGCACACGCCTACCCACTTGAGGAAGGAAGCACTATAGGCACTCAAACCTCCAGCCACCCCTCCCATTTTCAGCACCAACCGCCAAAATCAATCACAACAAAAAAGAACCTGCGCTTGGCTTGCCTAATTTAAAAAATAAAATAAAATCAGAGGTTTAAAACATGAATATATTTTCTTGTTACTCAAGTTTATCACAGCTAAAATGGTTCCTCAGTTATATATGTTAATGTTTCTTTTTTAAATTTTTTAACCATGGCTTCTATAGATATCTCTTTAACGAAAAGTTAACACAATTTGTTTTTGCTCAGATTTAATTTTAATATCGGGACCAAGTGCTGTTCCTTGCAAAAGATAGTGTAGCAAAATGAATTTGATTGTGGGATTCCAATATGACACATGTTAAAGTGTGACATGCAAGACTTATAGCTGGCGTGAACATGTCCTGCAAAGTATGTGTATTTTTGTCTTAGCAGCACCGAATTTTCCTCTACAAGCGAACAGCAGGTCAACCGAAAGGCTTGAATTAAATAACAACAAGAGTCGTCCTATATTACTCCGCAGCACTGAGCAAAGGTCTTGGGGCACCTCTAATTTTTTTATATTTTGCTTTCAAGGAGCCAAAGTTTCTTGTAATCTTTAAAAAAACTAAAACTATTGTTCAAAATCTTTTTAAAAGTTTTTCTCTGGACATTTGCCACTTATTCTAAGTGCAGTTCTTGTACAGGACCATTTACAGAGGAATGTGATTTATTAAAGCATAAAAAGTCTCCTGGATGAGCAATACACACATAGCAGACAACTAATCAAAATATCATTATAAGTTATATCTTTGGGCACTTTGTTACTAGAAGCCTTTCACAAAGACACATAGTTTATTTCTTTTTCTTTTCAGTATGATCGACAGGAAAAAATTATTTTGCACTAACTGGTTATTCCCAAAGAGCTATTCGCCAAAAAATGTCAGCAAACTGTGCATTGCATCCTTAATAAATGTGAGAAGAAAGACAAAAAGAACCGGCAGGCCGAAAAAAAACTATCTACAGCAGATCAACATAGTTTCAACGTGTTGTTTAAGAAAGAGTCGAAAATCCAGCAAAGACCTAACGCAGACCCTGAGAGATGCATCTGGCTCTTCAGTTTATCCATCCTCTGTTCGACAAAGCCTCATCAGAAATGGTCTCCATGGAATGGTGAATGTCAAGAAGCCATTTTCAAGGATGGGAGAAGGGGAGAAAAGGCTGATGTATGCCAAATGACACAAGAACTGGACAGAAAATCAGTGATAGCAGGTCTTATGGAGTGATGAATCCCAAGAGTCCAGACCTCAACATTATAGAAGCAGTGTAGAATCGTCAAACGGCAACCAATGTCCAAACAAGAGTTTTTGAATGTCCTCAGAGATGTCTGGATAACTACTCCTGAAGACGACTAAAGAAAAAGTTACCTTAGAGGATTTAGGCTGTTTTGAAACTTAAGGTACTCATCGACCTTTTGAGGTTGTTAGAATTGCAGAAATACAGTTTTTGACAGTCAAAAGAAATGAGGGATGGCTCATGACTTTTACACAGTACTGTGCCTGCTCATTGCCCTCACACATTTTCATTGAGGTTAAAGAAATAGCAATGCGAGATGATTGACTACATTAACTGTCTGATAATGTCAATCTGCACAATTCTGCAAGTGTCTGCTCTTGTCTGTGAATGGCAGGAGATTATGAGAGAACTTCTAGATGGGCAGCATATCCCAGTGCCTACAGTGTCGCCTGCTGCAAATGAAACACATAATGAGACATGGCAGTGGGCTCTTAACCCCACTTTGTCAGATGGACACATGACTGTGTTTAGTCTTGTGCTCTCGCGTCCTGTCAGAGGTGAGCCCCGGGTTCTCAGATTGCTGCAGCTGTCAGGGGAGGCCCTAAGGACTCAAGTTGTTTCCTCAGCTCACTGAAAAGACACCATGTATGAGAACTCTACCGCCAG
The DNA here is from genome assembly GCF_027942865.1 of Odontesthes bonariensis. Taxonomy (NCBI): domain Eukaryota; kingdom Metazoa; phylum Chordata; class Actinopteri; order Atheriniformes; family Atherinopsidae; genus Odontesthes; species Odontesthes bonariensis. The sequence continues at coordinate 17,332,299 of NC_134512.1, read as the reverse complement.
GGGTTGCATGTAAGTGCTGTTGTGCAGTAGTGCTGTATCATTATGGCACCTTTCTCCAGAGGGTACCTCTAATCCAGTTACAGATTTAAACAAGGGAAATGGTTTCTAAGGCATCCATGCCATTTATCCTCTGATCACAAGGAGAACAGAAAAGCAATCCTGAAGGGACTTTAAAGGACTCCACAGTCTAACCACAGTCTGAAACTGTCGCCACAGTCTGAAATTTAGGGAATTCAACATTGTTAATTATCCCTAGCCTACAAAAACATCAAAGCTCCAGCCAATAAATTAAATCATTCGATGAAACAAACAAAAACCTGTGAGGCATGTGAGACACAGAGAAGAGCACCTTAATGAACTTATTTACATTGGTCAAAGCAGCAGAAAGGCAGGCACTTAGTGCTAAAGATTACCATAATGGCATGACGTATAAAGAACACGATCTCATATCACTGAGGTTAGAGAAAAATGTAGATGAACAAGCCAAAAGCAACAAAATCATAGCTGGTCCATTCCCACTCATAGAAATCATTATCAGCACTTTATATAGCTCTCAGCCAGGCCCACACACAAACACAAACAATGCCTGAAGTTGTGAATTTGGCCCAGTCCAAACTTGGGGCAAAGAAGAAAAAAAAAAAGAGAGAAAATCACATAAAACACAGAGAGTCCCAGCACTCATTATGTGTAGCATCTATACATGACCTTTTACAATGAACTCAATATCTAAGCAGAAAGAAATAAGAGATGTGTCGTCACAGCCTTATCACTGTTAGGAGGAATAAGCAGGGGAACTTTCTAAAATTACCCTTATTCGTCAAAGTTTTAGAGGCTGGAAAGACGAGTGTCAACAGATCATGTGCGACCATGCTTTTTTTTTCTTTTCTTTTTTTGCTGTAATCCAGCAGAGTGCCTTAGGTAACCTCATAAAAACATGTTCAAGAAAGGGGTCAAAGTGAACACAAGTGTCTAAACCAGGATAACCTAAGTCCTGGGTTAGCTAGCACTGATCCACTGAGTGGCCGATTCAGAATCAGTTCATGTCTGAGCCAGTAGAGAGGTACCAAATGAAGAAAGAAGTAGTTTTCAGAGGACAGGGGTTATGAACCCCTTCTGTCTGTGGCAGCAGTCTTATTATTTTGTAAGAGTGAAAATGAAGACTGTCAACTTTTTATGTAATCCCTGTCCAGACTGAGGGATCTTTTCTATCCTCTGTAAACAGGCCAACAGTGCCCACAGGCCAAGGAGGTCCTCGAGCTCAGCAGCTGTTTTGGCAATAATCTGAAGGAAGAGGAAGGTGCATTTAAAGAGGCAATCTAATGAGCAAGAATGTGTTAAGGGGGAGGGGAGTTGGTGATAGAGGGCTGACAGCTTTCAGAGAGCTATAGAATTGGTCAGAGTTTATCAGACAAAGCAAGTGATGAGGAAACAATAGCCATTCTTCCAGATCTCCCTGCCAGGGTCAGACAGTGAAAAAAAACAACACCCCCCACACGTTGTGTCCTACAAAAGCACTGTCTGTGTTTTCAAAAAGCTTTAACTAAGGCATATACTGGGCTTAGAATGATGGGCAATTTCATGAGACAGAAATATGACAACACCAAGGGAAGGCTACCAACAACACTGTGACGCAGTAAGCCTGAGTCAATACCAATTGACTCAGTTAACAGAATCTGCCCATTGTCTGCCCTAAATGGCATTCCCCATTCCTCTCCACCACTGTATCTCCTCTTCTTATCTTTCACAGGCAGAGGAATCTTCAGTATGCAACAAGAATGCTAGCATGGGAAGCAAACCATAATAGTGAATTTCACATTGGTTAGGGGGCTAAAATGTTACTGCACAGAAGAAGAAAAAAAAAAGTGCCGATCCAGAATAAAACTGAAATATCATTAAACAAGTCCATGGTTTTAGCTTCTGATAAAATTTGGAGTTCAAAAGTCTATCTGCGAAACGTATTAAAGCACTAGTGGCACATCAAGGCTCTGACTGTAGCCAGTGTGACAGTTTACAGTGGTTTCTGGACTGCTGTTTTAAAGCCTTGAGTTCAGCATTTAAATGCTACCAATATTCCCTTTTAAATTTTCTTTATTTTCATTTTAGTTTTTAACAAAGCTGTAAACTGGCTGCTAGTTTTGCTGTCCAGATGAGAATTTCAACATGGGATTAATGAGGAGTAATCCCTTTCTTAAATCAGCCTCATGTGGTCAATCGGGGAACTGCAGCTTTTGGCACTTCAACACTGGCTTCAATATCCAGGTTGCTGCTTGGTGTATTCCCATCCAGTCATTTTCTTTTGTCAGTTTAATGGAGCGCCTCACTTTAGAGAACTTAATTAGCAGATTTATGGTCATTCAACCAGTAATCACAGGCACACATGCGGAACAACGAGAGAGACAGGCAGTTAACAGAGAGTTAAGAGAGGAATTGCTACTTTATAGATGAGCAATAAAAAGCTCTGGATAAAAAGGGTCATGCTCCTATTATCGCCAAGTGATCAGTTCAGAAGTGATAGCAGCAATGATAACAGATAATCAGATCAAATAAAACACAACTGTGCCAACATTCTAAAAAATAAATTCAATTCCACTTTTGATGCAAGCCCAATTCCACATACAGTTTAGAAAACAACTGGCAGCTTAATTCAAGGAGCCTCATGCCAGATACCAAGTGTCTAATACTAACAGCAGGTCCAGTGACTTTACAATGACTGCACTGCCTTATAGCCTCTGTGATTCAGCTTAGATAGAGTCCAAACTAAACTAACAGACCGTTAATGGCCTTTTGTAAGATGCCATTGGCACAAAAAGGCTAATTCATTTCTACTGAAGAGGGCAGCTTAGTCAGAACAATGACACACGGTGATGAGGGTATGAGGCCACACTTGAACAGCTTATGATCTTCACAGTTAATCAAAGTCAGAGGGCACAAAGGGAACGAGTGGGCAGAAGATGAAATGACTGAGAACCCCAATAGTAGATAAATCCAAACCAGAAAGACTTTAGTGTCTGAAGATGCCCACGACAGACCTAAGATGGGGAAGGATGCCAGGCAATTAACTGGAAACTCACTGGTCTGGAAGCATTTTAATAAACTGGAAACTATTTCCAAAATGGTTGACAGTTCTGATGCCGAACAGAGACAAAGACGTGCATTGTAAAGGCAGAGCATGTATTTTTTTCTTTGCTGATCAAGTTAACTGCCAAGAGGCAGGGAACAGGCGACGGACTCGAGAGCAGTCGCCGTTGTTTTTTTGGCCCCACCTCCCACCTCCCACCACCCCCTCCTCCACCTCCTAACACACAAATTCAAACACAGCCTTCTCCACCACAAAGGCAGACATGCGAGACCTGCTCCATCTATAGCAGAAAAAAACCCACACTGCAGACCATCCCCAAAGTGGCCGGTCGCCACAACCCTGAATCAATCTGCAGTACGACAGGCCTAATTTGGACCATTCAGAGGTTAAGTATTTACATGAGAAAGTTAAAGTCAGTAAAACCACCAGAGATTCCTGGAATGGGTGTGTCAGTAAGTTGACAGAAAAAATTTTAAAGGAAAGCAAAAAAAGAAATAATGTAGCATACAAGCACATTTCCCAGCACCATGCATCTGTGTGTCATGCTCACACAACTGTCCTTTTCCACAATTATTTAAATCAAATAAGAAGTTACTGACAAAAACAATCTACTCTTATACAGGAGAAATAAATACAGCTCACTAAAGGATGGATTTTTACAAGTTTTTGGCTGCTTATTTTGTTTGAGAAAACTTTTCAGTTCCTTTTCTTCTTTGTGTGTTTCAGCATCCTCCACTGTTGGCGATTAGTTGAGTGATGGCCTTACCATGTGGTCTGATCATAGACCAGAGCAGGGGGTGGGTATGGGGGTGACAAACATGCTTCATCTTGACTTTGTCTTATATAGATGCCGGTGTGGATGCATCCGAACTGCTGGTTGGGGATTTGAGAATCTCAGCCTCACTTTCTTCGTCTTAATGCTTTTCTACTCTGGACTTTTTCTTAAACTCCCTTAATCTTCCGCCAGTAGCTGGCCCGCCTGACAGGACATGACCCGCCCAGCTCATACTCACTCCATAAATCAAGAACTTCATCTCCGTTGTTGCACTTAAGCGGCGGCAGCAGCGACGGCGTTGCTTTTCTTTGCTGTGCCCCAAGAGGCCACTTCCTCCCACTGCATTGAAGCCAAGAGTTTAAACACATGCTTGTTTGCAGCCTTTTCTGACACCCGCAGGCACTAAGTGATGCTCCGAATACAGAAGTGTCTGTCTCCATGACAGCCCCAAAGAGCACACTGGAGAGAGCATGAACGTGCATGATAAGAAATAACAACCCTCTTCGATATCTTCATAAACTCCTTCTGAAAAATCACACTGAAAGAATGTGTGGTGTGTGTGATGTGGCTTGAAGGAAAAGGCATAGTGTAAAATGTGTTCATTTAACTGATTTAAAAGAAAGAGAGAAAAGTAGTCAAAAATACACACAGATTCAGCCTGTTTGGGTACTGTGCTTATTGATTTGTTATTTTCTATGGGTAAAAGAAAAAAACATGACAGCTGTAAAGAAAGAAATAGTTTAAACTAAATTCAAAGACTTGGAAAAAAAACGTCATATTGGCTTCAAGGAGCAGTGCATAAAATGTCACACACTCAATCCCTCGTGGTCTTAAGTTTTTCCTTTCCTTAGCCACTTCAGCCTTTTCCCTTAATTAAACAGTAGTGCCTTAAAAGGCTTTAAAAAAATAAAAAAATAAAAAATAAATAAATCAACAGCACGCTTTGAGTTTCTACACGATACTTCAGTCCCTTATCTGGCCAAGGTGGGCAGCTGGGTTGTTTTTATGACCAGAAGCCATCCAGAGGTCCAATATGCAAATAATTCCACTGCTGCCCAGAGCAGGACAAAGTCCAATAGATCCATTTCATCTATGGACCTTTCATGCCAGCTCAGTGGCACACAATACGATCTATCCAAACAGTCTGCACACTTGTGACCGTCAGAGTACTCCTGCTGCTGACAGCACACAAATCAGCCAGCAAGACATTTTCAGCCACGACCCATAAGGACTGAATGAAGCACTCCCAATGAACCCAGCACTTTCATCGCCATACTTCAAGGTGAGTTGAGGATTCTTCATTGCTTATCAAGCATTTCAAAGACTTTTTTTTACACCTAAGTGATGAAATGAAATTGCTGCACCCCCATAAGCCACACTCTCTCTTGCCATTGCTATCGTGCACATGGTGTTGTCAGGGGAGGAGACCATTGCTTTTTGAATGTTATCTTATCTAATCAGAGTATACTGCAGTTGAATGCATTTATTCCACAGAAATGAACACACCTGGAGGTATGATGCAGTCATATGGATCCAACAGGGAATTTGCGAAAAGATGAATGGGCTAAAATAACAAAATTATTTAAATGTGGTCAAATGTATGTCTTACTGTGAAAGAAATGTCGAAGAAATTAGATTCACTTGTAAGTGAGCTTTCATCATGCTACATGGTCATTGTGCCTCATGAGATGCCTGTTTCGGGACAGTCTTGAAATTAAGCACAGAATGAGTAAAGATGTGTTTAAGATCAAATAGACAAGAATGGGGTATGGAAATTTTCCGTTTGTTTAGCACGATGCCAATAGTGTTTGGGGTTGGATCACTGGCCTGACAAATCAACAATACCCTCCACTGTCGAATGTAAGCACATTTTGACAATTAAATACTTGGAGGATTTTGACATTTGCTTTGAACATTGAGAGTTGTGTTTGCGTTTTAATTTAATCTCAGTGCCTTAAAAATGTGCTGTTGACTAAAGGCTGTGTAATAATAGTGAAAAAAAATGGTCTTTTGTGTGTGAGCTCTCAAACAGAAAAAAATCTTAAGAGCTAATCTGTAATGTCAATATTTCAAAACAACCAACTTCAACTTTTAAATTTTTCTAAACAGAAAGGTTTACTGTGCTGAAAAGGAGACAAAGAAGGGAAAAACACAGCACTACACCCTGTGCAGTGAATGAAACGTCCAGAAGAAAAGGCAACAACTCATAGATGTTATGCTCAAACAGAAACATAAAGGAAGGAACAACATATTGTAAACTACAACAGAAGAAAAACAAAGAAAACCAATCACTAATGTAGCCTAGAACTTTCATATATGAAAAGGAAAACGGTGCTCATCATTACATGAAGATTAAACTAAATAAATGTGTTTAGATGGGACTATGCATCTTGCCCACCAACCACAACAAGACATTAATCCTGCTGGATGTTTTCGACCTGCATCTGTAATGCACCTAGGAGCACAACAAAACACCAAGTCAAACGAGGACAAAAGTTCGAGGGGGTTTTCCTAAACAGGAGGATCTGTGTTTTTACCCCACACACAGGAAGGGGGAAGGCAGGAGTTAAGGAAAAATGGTGCATGATAATACCACACATTATGCAGGGAGGTAGGTGGAATGCAACAACAAGCTTCTTACAAGCAGGTACATGTCTGATTTGGAAAACTGTTAATAGTCCATAGAGGACTGGGTAGTGTCTCACAACGAAGATATGTTGTGACTCAGATCACAAGTAAAGTAAACTCGTCTTTTTCTCACAGTGTTTTTTCACTGAAGTCATGGCATTTTCAAACCTTTAGTTTTATACTTAAAAGGCGAGGCGTAACACAACAAAAGCCCAAAGCAAGCAAAGTGTAGGCGATAGAGGAGAGGCTACCCGGAGTAAATGAAGGAGCATGAGTAATAAAATATGAATGACAATGGGCGATGTTTACATGCAGGCTGTAGGCTCGGGCCTGTCATGACTATCAGACAGCCACAGAGAAAGCGGTTCCTGATTCACACTCAAGTGCAAACAAGCCCCGCAAGCCTTGTTTCTGTAATTGATGCACTAATGGGAGAAGGTGGGTGGGGGGGTTGGCGTTAGAATGGGGGGTTCCCAGTCCAGACTGGGACTTCAAAGGTATCATGAATGCTTATCAACAACTGCGCTCTCATCAGACACAAAAGGACGGAACAGATGAAAGGAGTGCTTATGCACCTCCTCATACATCCTCTCTGCTTCATCAGCAGAGGCAGGCTGACACAGGATGATGCACAGTATCAAAACACACACTACACGTACAGACAGTGGGTCAGTAAGCAAGCTGATCACTCAACAGCACAGGCACACTTAACTTTTTCATACAGTGAGGATAAGAAATACTGTAGCAACTTCTGGGCTCTCGTGTCAATGAATCCACCCTCTGACAACTGAACCAACTTCATCTAATGATGTAGGCTATTTGATCAACTTAGTACAAGTTGATAAAAGCTTGTACTGTTAGACAGCTATTTCAACAAAAAATATTTTCTGACTTGCCTCTGAGGGCATTTACTCATGTTTAGGTATGACTTATCTCTTTGTCAGATTTCACTCCAATTCAGTGGAAGTGAATTGGATTTTGTTTATGGATCGTACAGCTCTACAGAGAAAAAAAGAAAGAAAAACCTTTGAAAAATTTAACATTATCCCTCGTCTATCCCAGCCCTTGCCAAGATGACAAATCCCTCTGCTGATCTTTTAATGGGTCAGCACTCTGTCGTCACACAGGCGGGCCAGTAGGGTCAGGGAACAGTGACAGAACTGTCCGGTCACCTTACCTTACCCCATCTGCCACATCAGAGTCACAAAAATCTTTAATGCCCTGCAAATCTAAAGCCAATTTGGTGAGGATGAATGAGGACAGTGGCAGCTCCCAGGTGACCCGGCCTTCCCCTCCCCTCAAGCAGCAAGCAGAGATTGAGCTGCAGTGTGGAGCTCCAGAGACCTCTATATTTATCTGACACAGTAACAAGCTGCTGTCTGACTGCTGCATGGTGCAATACAGCTGTACAGTTTCTCCGTATTCAACCCCCGTCACTGTGCTCCACTGTGGCCAATCACGAGACACTGAGCACTGACCCAGCGACATGTCATCGCCACGAGAGCTGTCAAGAGTGAAACTGTATTTACGTCCACGTCTACGAGAACAAGACTTACACGGAATTCTGATCATCACTTCACACGCTGCTGGGTTTCTCTACAGGAGGAGCCACATATCAAACTTGAGAGGCATAATTCATCCTGGGCGACCCCGAAGTTAACAAAGCACCAACTGGTGATTACTGTGTTTGAGTGGCCCATTAAGGCGAACAGCCAAGAAGCTGCTGGCCTGCCAAGAGAGCCATGCCATGAGGGCTGGAGAAGGCAGAGGACAGCCAGCCACCTGTGGCCATTAGGGTGCGTGCTGACAGCTGCACTGGCCCTGGGGATCCCACCCAAACAAGATAAGGAGACAACAAGGAGGCACCAAAGAGGGTCAAGGTCATTCTGTAGTCACAGACAGAAAGCAGACAAATGATATGAAAGGTACAATAAATCATAAGTGTTTAATACTGTTTGCAAACTCATCATTGTAACAAAGACAGAAGCAGTGAATCAGAGAAACAATCGGACAACTCTTTGCCCACAAAACTGCTGTTGTTTTAGTTTTGTTTTATGCTTTATGTCTTCTGTCAGTGCTTTGTTGGGTTAAGGCGACAAAAATAGTTGATTTAGATCTAACCCCTCACATATTCTATTCAATTTTACCAAAGACCTTTGTTATCATGGTTGTTGATGAAGTCTGACTCTCAGATTGTCACCATCTGGGATAAACCTTTCAAATGGCCACTCATTTCACCTTCCCGTCCATATGTCCTTTGTTAAAGGTGGGGTCTGAGATCTTGGAAAAACGGTTCCTGCAAGCTATATTTTTGAAAATACACAACCTTGCCTCTCCCTTCAGCCCACCCCTCGAAACCACGCCTTCAAAACACATGAACGCGCATGCTGTCAGTCGAGGTGTTCGGATGTTCCCGAGATCGAGAACGAAACTAGACGAGACCTCACGAGTGCTCGCGACACAAGATGAGGCGAGAGTGCTCACGTCTATTACTAGCTAACAACAAAGAAAAAAAAAAAACTCACGAGTCTGTGAACGCGCAGGGGGGAGGGGTGAGGGGGGCTGACGGTTGATGGGCATGTCAGAATCCAATAGAAGTAACTCTCATCATTACTTCTATTGGTCAGATTTTTCCTCTTGCTACACCCTCTACACTGGACTAAAAGATTTAGTTTTTTTTCCAAACATTCTATTTTAGTGGGTGCAATGGGGCCGTGAGGAGGTTTTCAGACAATATGATAAAAAAATGCTCCAGAAAACATCACAGACCCCACCTTTAAGTAAAAACAATCTTTAAGATGTAACCTTTTTGCTAAAAATGGAAAGTTTTGATTTTAAAAAAAGATAATGGATTGTGCAATAATGTTGTCATAGAAGCAGACTACAGGATCTCTGCAACATCAATACACTTCCACATAATTACAGTGAGTCATGAATGATGACAGAGAGGGATTACTTTACGAGTCTATAGACTGTTTCGCTTGGAAAATGCTGCCAATTCTACCTTTATGCATATGAGATGTTGACACTGAAAGTAACCTGGAGGACAGTTTGTAAAGTGATCCAAACTTTGCTCGGAGCAAACATAATGCAGGTCCTCATTCTGGCATAAAAGGAAATGAAAGAAAATGTTTGAGCGGAAGTGTGTGGTTGTCACAGGCATTTCATCAGGCTTTGTAATTCATGATCTTCCTTTGTAATTTTATGATGCCCTTTCATCTTGTCATTGAGCACATGCTCCAAAGAAAAACAGACAGCACAGCACCTCAGGCACGTTGAAGCCTGCTTAAGACCTCTTTTATAGATGGTATGCACACAAAAGCATGCACAAACACCACCATCAGAATCATGATTCATCCTTAGAAAAGCAGCTGCAGGATACAATAACAGTTACTCACTCTTTCAACAATAATTGTTCTACTTTTTATGTATGATATAACTGTAAACTTTATGGGAGCTGGCTGCATTGTTTAGTACCGAACCAAAACCACTAGGTCACAAAGCAATAAAATATGTAATATATATCTACACATGACCATTTGAATTGGGCTGTTTTTATATATATAAAAAAAAAAAAAAACACTTTTCAGACAAGTGTGTAGGGATAGGTAGAGGGAGCAGCTCAGAAGCCCTTTACCACATACATAACTGGGAGAAAATAGAAGAGCAGTGTTGCTGTGACCTCAGCAAACCTGACTAACTATTCTGGCAAAGCGGGATACTTTCCCCTCTCTATTCAGCATACCAGTGTACATCCTCACCTCTACAGGAGAGATTTGTCAGCAGGAGATTTCTTTTTTCCGCTGTGGAATTAACCCATGCCCTGAGAGCTTACTTGCAGGCATGGCACATTATCTCCCAGGAGTCACTGCCAAGTCAGCCAAGCTGTGAGTAAATGGCTGTTCTGACCTGAGCTATGTGGAGGAATAGAGTTGGGACAGGCAGGCAGGCAGAGGCACAGCTCAGGCACCAAGGGCAAACACAGGAAGCAGATGAGGGCACTCATCTTTCTCACCTCTCTGAGAGGCATCACAAGAGGTGGCGATAGGCCTCATCCTTCCTGCCATGCAAATCAGGACTGAGGGAAAACCACCACAGAGCTGGAGTGGGGTTGGAGGGAGGTTGCACGGAAGTTATAGTATTTGAGAAGATTCATGAATGAGAGGCAAGGGTGAAGGATGAGTCACAGCTTCCGCTCTGCACAGCCAGAAGGCAGCAGGCAGCCTATCACCAGAGGCACTGGGTGGCTCAAACAGGCATCAGACAGGCTGGAAACACATTACACACTGAGCTAATGCTTACGCAGGCATTCATTCACACACAGCAGGCACAGTCACAGTGGACACATGCAACCTGGGCACAAGATGAGGAAAATTTGTCAACAGGGATGGCTTGTGAGAGAAGAGAGCATATGTCTGAGTGAGTGTCAGTGTGTTTGGATGCAAATGCAAGTGTGTCAGTCTCTCTGGAGGCTGGTAGCAAGACACACACGTCCTATTTTTGGTGAGAGGAAATCTCAAAAAGAAGTTGATCTGTCAGTGCTTTGAGAAAAGAAATTTGGGGCAAAGAGGACACGAGTCAGATAAACTCGCATGGCAGACCATCAACGGACAATAAGCTCCACTGTTCATCCATGGATAATAACACACTGTATAATCATGTCATCATGACTTTGCACAACTCTGCAAACTCAAAAGTTACTTTTTTTTTTAACCAAGAAAGACTGTTGTTGACATTGAAAGTTAGTAACAGCAGTCAACACAGGCCTGTGGCTTTTCATCACACTGAGGAAAATTGAATAATTTTACAATTTTGCCTTTGCAAGAAAGTCAAAACACATTAAAGTGTGAGGTGAAAAGAATTCCACCCCAGGCATCTCAAAAGTCCAAAGGCAACCAATAAAACCAATTGAGCAGAAAAACTATTTGTAACCAAACTGAGTTTTCCTCTTACTTTAAGGGGGGCCAAGGTTCTGAGTGCTCCGCATGAGGGTCTCTGTTGTGGGCAAAAGTACTAAGATCAGCTGCCAACCGATCCAAGAATGACATTTATGAAAGTGACCTGGATGGGAGAATCGCAGCAAAAGCCAGGAATGAGGAGGAGAAGAAGGCAGGGAGGGTGCAGAGATTGGGATGAGATGAGTGCAGGTTGTAAGAAATGTGCTTTCAGATCTTTGATGTGTAAATAAATCGAAAAACAATTAATTCTGATATAAAACTCTCTGGTACAAATTCACTGTTGGGATTAATGTATTAACTATCTTGTGAATTATAAACAGTGTGGGATGTACATCTTACTGTTTAGCCTTTCTTGCTACACAGCAAGACACACCATTTTAAGAGGTATAAGCATGTGACAGTGTGATCTGGAAGTCTGACTTCCAAAATAGTCATTTTCTGCTCAAGATTTATGAGAGCCTTTTGTTTGCACATGCGACTCGCATATCTCTAAGACACAATTAGCCCTGGCATATTGCTTGTCTTCAACAAACATTGTAAATGTATGTAAATATGTACGTACTTTAAATAACCGTAAGCAAGTACAAGAGTGGTACAAGTACAGAAAGATCTGCTTTTGAGCTGCGAGATTCCTGAAACTTTGCTCAACCGATACAAGCACACACTATGAAGTAATACTTGTCCTTCCCCTTTTTAATCATTTCAGGTACCATAGAGAGCCACTATAGAGCCAGCTCATTGTATACACCTGTTCCAACAATCGTTTTAGTTTGTTTCACTCCACTGAAAATACTGACAGGTGATGTGACCTCACAAGCTTGGTAGCGCTGCTTGGATTTAACACCAATACATCACATCAGTCTTTTAAAATGTAGGTACACTCATTAAAACCAACCAATAAATCCAATTCCCACTGCCAGAAGTAGCATGTTTACCCTCAGTGTGCTGAAGGTAAACAACAAACACTTGTGCTGGAGTTAATTCTTGTACTTAGAGTGAGTCCTGTAAGTATCACTCCTTCCAGTGGACAAGCTTGTAAGCTACAACAACATGAGGGGGTGACATTACACTGCATCTTGGAGGCTGTGAGGCTTTCTCAGGCAATTGGACTGGTTTATTATTTCAGGCTGGACCATGGGCGTTAACCCCAAACAGCCAAACTGTGAGTGAGCTGTTTTGCAAGATGGTCAGTCAAACGAGAGGCAAAAATCAATCAGTTTTGTGTCTGTGAGCTGCTGCTGTGGGTTTTAGAGCCTCCATGAGGGATCCGATGGTTAGTAAACATGCGTTTCTGTAAAGAAAAGTTCAGCCGTGCCCATTTTTGCATCCCGTAGTGAGGAACTCACATTGAAAATTTGCATGTGCACCTTGGTTGTGTGTTCCCAACAATGCCAATTTGAGCAGGAGTCAATAAATAGCCATGACTACTAAAGAGTGTTTTGAAGATGCAGGACTAAATGCTGCTTAAAAGCTTTCCCATTGCACTCAAGAGTCAAATGTTAGCAGGATTTTTAAGACCAGCATAAAAAGAACTACATTAAAGCTGTGCTTTTATTTGTTCAATTTTCTGTTAGACAGCAAAGAGGATTTTTTTCTTTCGTATCCCTTTCTGTATTTTGTCTTTTTAGTCACAATAATCCCACCCCCCAGCTGCCAAAATGAATGGTTCTTGGTTTTAAACCACCAAAAAGTCAGTAGGTTGGCTGTCGAAAGGCCAACGAACCCAGATACCCTTGAAAATATTTGATATGCAAAAGGAAAAACAGTCTAACAGTCTAAGCATCTATAAAAGACGCTATGCCTTTCATCGCAGAACATAAAGCCAGTGTATCTATTCCAGTTACACCAAGGTCTTAACAGGACTTAACAATAGCACCTGTTTATTATAGGAATTAACAGTAACATACATGCACATGCCTGTACACGCACGGTAAGTGCACACAGAGCCAAAGTTTACTGAACATGATGACTGTGTTGTATACACACATAAGTATAAAGATTCCTGGCAGTAATGATGCACATGCCCACCCTCTCTTTTCCCAGGAAGCTGTGCTGATCCAGCAAACAGAAGGCAACATGAACCCTGCCCATGGATAAAACACAATAGTGATCATTCCATTGTTTGTCTGGTTAAGGGGGGCAGGAAGGAATGAATTTGATCAACATGAGTATCATCTCTTCGGCACCAACACTGGCTTACTGCCAAGGCTTTGTACAAAATGGAGCAAAGCGCAGGGGAGTAGTTCATGCCCATTGAGAACAGCGGATGTATGGGCACTGAGTCATGGGACTGAATGTGCCCCCAGGAAAGCACAGGACTACCAAGACTGGAATGTGAGCTTTTTTTCTGTTTCCTGTCCCTGTAACCGCAAGACGCTGACAAGCTCCAGAAATTCCATTAAATATTTAAAAGCTTCCTCAAACAGTATCTGTGAACTCGGCCCACCGTGGCAGACAACAACGCCAGACAAACACAGAATAGCCCACACATTGATTTGTTTAACTTATTCTAATTGCAAGTAAGACACAAGCAGTCTCTGTATGGCCTTGTACACTTGGTCCACACATACAGCCTGCATTTTGTATTTCCCCCTCTTTATCCCCTCACAAGTGCAATGACTAAGCCGGCAAGAATTTCTACCATATATACTTAAAGGCGCAGAGTCATTTTATGTAAATTAACAAACATGCCATACATATAAAGTGTAGATCTAACCCTCAGCAAGAACAAAGTGAGCATTATTTTTCGCAGTGCAATCTGTCGAATTAATCTCAATAACAGGAAAATTGAAATCTGCGTTAAAATCATTATTTGTCATCATATTAGCATTGAGAGTCAGAAAAATAACCAAACTAAAATTTCAAATAAAGAAACAAATAATTTAACAGTTGGTTAGCATGCACAGTAGTCTGACGGTTTCACATCAGCTCTTTAAGACACAAAGTGATTAATAAACTTAAACCAGAAGAAAAGCAATATATTTTCAGCGGACCCCATTTCAGCGGATGTTGTATATAACCGCAGCATGCATGACATGCCAATATGATGTTTTATGGCAACACGACATGTTGTTAGAAAACTCCAACTTCATCAACACTTTATTATTATACTGTTATACTTTTAGATGATGTGTTGTCAAGTCTTGTGCAACTGGAACATATTGCATGCATACTGTGGCTCCATACATCACTGTCAAGGGTCCCTCTGAATGAAGCCCTGAATACCAAATGTAAATGTGACCTGCGTCTAAATATGTGAATGTTTGAATACTTATGTCCCAGAAGGGCACATTTACTTTTTTTTTAAGATTATTGGTTACAATAAGACAACTAAAGTATACCATCAGTGGTATTGTTTATTAATAGATTATCTTTCTGATCTTCTGCTTTTCAGAACTTGGTTATAATTATGTTGCATTGTTTGGAAAAAAAAAAAAACAATAGTCTGAGTAGTCTGACCTGAAATGGCCTCAGGTCAGAGTATACAGACCAGATGTACCAAATACATCTTTGGCAAAGCAGAAGTAAACATATTGTCAAAAGAAACAAACAAAAAAAAGCCTCGCTGGTGCAAAAGCTCTTCCAGCTGTCAGGGCTCCAAACTGCTTTAGTTCTGCCGAGTTTCCTGTTGAGTATCAGTTTAGAGCAAAGACTGTCCGTAGCATAACTGGAGAGCAGGTCTCTGGTCTATGTTAAATTTTCATCTTACCTCAAGGACCTAAAAGTGACACCCAGCGATGGTCGGCCCAGTTTCATTTGTTTTTGGCTTGTTTAGAAACCAATGGCAGTTTCAGTTTGTGTTTTTTTAAAGAAAGAAAAAAATCTGAATTACACACAGTCAGGCTCAAAACATCAATCAATATCTTTAATAAAATCATATGTTGTGATTCTTTGATTCAGGCAGGGCAAGGTAGCATGGGTTGAGAAACTAGCCTTGAGTGCCAGTGAGTCTCAGCATACCGTCAGTTAATATTTGATAGCATATAGAAGAACATTTTAGCTCTGAGACAACTTGAGAGTAAGGGAATGTTAGCCTCCTTGTGCAGCTATGGAGATTAACCTGAGCCGAGACAGGGCATGTATACAGCAGCACACTTTCTGCTCATCTGCCTGATTCCAACAGGCTTTAGTCTATCTGCTTTTGGCTCAGGTTCAGCAGCAGAGGGTAAGCCATCTGCAGCAAACATAGACCTGAGGAGGTTATGTGACCCAGTCTGGACACATTTTAGTCACGGGACACCCCTCCCACTGCCAGCCCTCCCGACTCAAAGCAAACATCATGTAATGTCAAAGGATCCTGAGTCTGGCCAAACAAGCTGGTTGCTTGAGACTATTGTGAGAGTGAGAGAATGTCTCCGAACAAGTAAACAGTTGAGATGTCTGACAGCCGGGCTGTTAACAGCCCCTGATAAGCCCTGCAGAAACGAGTGAGGTGAAAATAGTGAAAGAAACACCAGCAGAACAACTGACAGGCAGAATCAGAGATGAGGCTAAATGAAGTGGAGAATGCCAGTGAGGAAGAAATTAACAGACAGCATGTGGGAAAAGGGAAAAGCTACAGCAGGAAGGGCAGGGAGGGTGCATGAAGAAGCATGGGGGGTGTTAAAGGAGGAGGAGAAGAAGAAACAAGAGGAGAGACAGGTTTTTTCAACACAGAGCGCCCTTCACTGAGAGATTGCTGTTGAGCCAGTGTATTTGACATTTGTCTAACATTTCCCCTCAGTGCCCCTCCTCTTGTGTACGGCTCATCAGTAAGGGCCTCTCTGCGCATTACGGCCTGCCACTAAAAGCACCCAGAAACTCTGCTCCAATCTCCACTTCCCTAGACTGTCGCTCGCACTCACTTCAATCCAGTTGCAAGTAACCTGGCATTATCTGTTCATCCTCAGATTACAATTACCAATGCTGTCTGAGAAAACTTAATAGAGCCCAAGCTGTAATAAGAACCGGTCTGAACATATTTGTCTGAACACTGGACAAACATGTGGAAAGAAGTAGTTTTTTTTTTTGGGGGGTGGGGGGGGGGTGTTTCTGTAAAGCACTTCAAGGGGCCCAGAGGCTAAAGCTCTGATCTAGCAGACAGCACTCTCCCTCATGTAGTGTAATTAAAGAGAAGACCAGGCTGTATTGACTAAAAAAACCACTGCATGCCCTTGAAGGAACATCTGTACTGGACAAAAACAAGGCAATTATGCAAAGGGGTGGGGAGACGAGAGAAGGAATCTTAAGCAGGAAAGAGAGAAGCAGACATATCAAGAAGAAGAAGAAAAAAAAAACAAAGATGGGCATAAAGCCTGGGATACTAAAATGCATCACCAGTCTTCTCTAGCTTCATTCTCTCTTCATATTGTTTGAGTAACTCCTATTTTACTTTTTAAAAAACTATGTAGCTCTCTGAAGCCTTTATCTGCAGCCTTGAGACCCCAAAACCCTCCAGATGAATGCATTTATCTTGACCTCGATCTGGGGCTCTGAAAGAGGCAGACTGGTCTCAACAATACTCCTGCTCTACTTCTTAAGTATGCTGTGTGAGAGCAACAGACAGTTTCACCACAAAACACCACAAAGCATCTACTGTGGGAGGAACAGACGTGACTAAACAATCGTAAGCCTGCACCTTTCACAGTGTATCGTTCTGGAAACATTCAGGAAAATGTTGTTCTGAAAACCTTTTAACAAAAGGGATTCAAATAACCCCACAACATTTTTCATCTATATCGTCAGTTGTGTATGGATTATGCAATTCCTAACATGCAGGAAACACCAGCAGGTCACTGCATCCAAGAATAAACAAAGACAAACAATAAACATCAATGCTACTCTACAGAGACAGACGTGGTCAAGGGGGGGAAAAGACGTATTTTCAATTTCCACTATTTGTTCTGCAGGTTCCCACCAAGTTAAGGGGGGTGTTTGTGAATCTGAGGGAGAGGGAGGGCATAGGAGGAACATGTTCACAGCATTACTTTTATGAAGAAAAATGAGAGAACAAAGAAAATGGCATAGATTACAAGTCAACCTCAACATTGTTGCCACAATAATACGTGTGCGTCTCCATGCCACGGTACAACATTTCTGCTTTGCCTCCACAGAGGGCTCTCAATGCCACAAATTGTGGCACAACAGAGTGGCAAAAGATGGAAATTTATATCCTGATACCCGGTGACAAATTAAAATTAAAAACCAACATAAAGAGTCAGTGATATAGTGGGCCTCCAGATCAGCTTGATTATGCATCAGCAATGATTCTACAGGTTTGTGGTACTCTACAGAAAAGGCTGAACACCGTTCTTAAAAAATACATTGTCCAACAAGTATGGAAATGTGTCGTAAAAGGATGAGAGCCATAAAATAAATCGGTGATGAATTGTTGTCAGGCTTCCCCATGGAGCACTCAATAATCATAACATCAAAATGACCCCACAAAGAGTAGTCAAAGCTATATGGTAGAGGTAATGGGTTCAGGAATTTCCTTTAAACTGTCAACCATGTGTATAGTCATTGCCAGCAACTGTTTTCTCAATAACATTTCTACACATAAGCCAATTAGATCTCGAATCTGAGTCCTGGCACTGTGTCAATAACCTATTCTGTAGCTTTATGATTAACCTACAGCTGATTTCCCAGCGGATGTTATTTTTAAGTGCAGTCTGTGAAGGAATCTGAAACTCTGATAAAAACTCAATGGGCTCTTTTGTATTTGAAGAATCTACACTGTAAGACCCTGAGGTAAAAAAAAAATGCCAGAAACACTGTGACGATAGCCTAAGGAAACAATTCAAACTTGATATCTGCAAAATAGCTGCATGAATAGCAACGCGGGAAAGAACATTTATGTAGACTTAAAAAAAGAATGGTTGGACTATGCCAGAGAGCAGAATGTTTTTTCTAGGAAAAGAAAATTAACAGCTCAGCTTTGTCTGCCTTACAAAAGAAATACAGCTGATCTAGTTGTCCCAAAATCTGACCTGAAAGCACAAGCTACTCACAATGAATCAAGTATTAAAAAAAATAACAGTGAGGATATGATTAAGTTTCTACAAGGTGCTACGCTCAATGTTAGAGCTTTCTCAATGATTGAGACACATTGAAAACTGGACTGAAATACACATCAAACCTGCAGACTGAAAAGAATTTAGAATCTAAAATGCCTATAAATAACATGACACTCCCCTGAACTCCTCAAAAAAATGCATGACCCCAACGCTGGGCGAAAGTATAACAAGAATGACCCTCCCTTCATATTCTTCAGTACACCCCTTTTCATGAACTGCAAAATCTCCCCCAGGCAAATATTTAGCTGACACGGTCCAGACTGGAAGACTACCTAATTTCTTGGCAGAGATACTTTAACCTCAACTGAGTATGTCTCACTAATACCTGGTGCTCTATATTGCAGCCATCCTTCATTCCATAAATAGCCTGATCTAAAGACAAGGTCTCTGTAGTGAACAGAGAGGAAATGTTTTCACTGGACCACAGACAATCCTGCAGCCTGACGGAAATGAATGAAAAACCTTGCAAAGATTCTCAGGACTTGATCGCTGGTGAAGATATGCGCAATTACAGAATGTTTGTGAGACTGTAAACCACCATCCAAGATCAAAGTCACATCTGTGTTTACTCTACTTTCATTTGAAATGGTGCACAGACCATGTCACAATTACACTTGATTCTTCACCTGAGGTGGTCAGCTTTAGAGATAAAACAGAGAAATCAAGTTACCTTTCTGGCACTGGTTGGAGGTCCAGCAGCGGTAGTCATTGTTGTCATTGAAGGACGTCCTCTGACAAAGCGGGTTATCTTCCATGATGCCAGGGCAGACATTGTCACACTCCTTTGCCTTCTTGTTCCCATTGATAACATTATTGAACTCAGCAGCCATAATCAGTGACCAGTCCACCGAGTCTAAGTAGCAGAGCTCTGGGTTTTTTTCAATCCGCATGGCTCCACGGGTGATGTTCCTCAGGTTGTACAGACCAATGTCCTTTAGGCTGGTCATCTCATAGATCACCAAGGCGTAGTTGTAGAAGAGATTGCGCCCACGGATGACACTCAGGTTGGGGAAGAGCATGCTGAGGCTATCCAGGCCCGAGACACGAAAAAGAAGCAGGTAGTCGGTGATGACGGTCAGCTTAGGGAAGCTGAGGGAACGGAAGACCTCCTGGTGGATGTTGCTGGTCTTGTCGTTGATCAGGAGGATCTGCAGGTAGCCTTCCACCACCGTGCAGTTCTCGAGCCGCTTGAATTCACTTATGTCATTTCGGATGTCGATACTCGGGCTACAGACTGGAAGACACAGAAAGATGACATATGTAGGCCAATAAGTGGGTAAAGCAAGACAACATTAATGGTAGAGTGTTGCAGATTTTGTCCTTTTTTATTTTCTACTTTACATTTGTAAAGGTAGTACAGGTGTTTGGCCACATTCAGATGTAGATTACATTTGCCAAAAATTTTAATTACAATAATCTCCTTGAAGCATTTAATCCTGTTAGTCAAGATGGTGAGCCTGGCAGAATGCATTACAGAGCCGTGGAAGACTGTTTGCAACATTAGGACACCAAGATCCTACTACATTTAAAAGGAGTTGATTTGTGCTCAGTGTTCTCTCAGGAAGGTATTTTTAACTGTGACAAAGTAGAAACCATCATCGGGTTGAAGAAATGTTTTTATGGTTTCACACCGATAGGCATAGGTTAATATGTTGGCACTCCTTCTGTAACAAATCAGATGCAAACCCTGCATGCAAACCCTGCGTTTCTCTGTAAAGTGTTTTGCTTGTCACCTCAAATAACCTCAGCCTGTTGGTGAGCCATTTCTCTGAGCTTGGAAAACAACACTTGAAACCACAGTGCCGGGAGCGTCGGCTGACAACATACTCACATTCAAACAAACCTGAACAACAAAGACACCATTTATTGTCGATGTTAATCACCTCTCCCAGAAAATCAAGTGATAATGTTCAACTTTCAGACATACAAAAAGTAGATCCTTGTAAAGTAAATCCCAGTTGAAACAGGTCTTGTTTTGTCTGCTAGTTTTGGTAGTTTCTCAAATGTGCCAGGCTATGACATCCTCACACATTAAAACCTCTAAGCGGGCAAGAAGATGAATACAAGTTTGGATTTAGAAGCAAACAAATAATTGACAAACTCCATGCCAACAACAATGAAAAAAATATATAACAATAGCAATACAAATAGGCCACATAACTTTGCTTGCTTTCTGAGGCTGATATAGTCCGTTTCTGTCATTCACTCATACAAGTGTGATGTACAACATTTGCAACACATACACAATACATACAATACTATTCAGCAAAAAGAGATACCCTGTAAAATGTAAGTCAAAGCATCTGACTTGTAAATCATTTAAATCCTAATTTTTTAAAAAAGAGCTAAGTAGCCTATAGTTAAGTTTTCATGGCATCCATGCCAAGTGCACTAATTCACCCCCATATGTCATCATGGTACCTGGCTTTTGAGTTGACCACTGAGGATGGTCACTCCCCGCATGATTTCCAGAATTTTAATTTAGCCAGACCACAGTTTTCCACATCACTTGTGTCCATCTTAACACGAGCTCAGGCCTAGAATGAAAGTGACAGCCTTTCTGGGTCTTCTACATACGATTTCTTTGCATAATATTCAAATCACTCATTTGGAAACTGAGACAAACTGCAATCACTGACGATGGTTTCCAGAAGTGTCCCTGAGCCCATGCAGTGTCATGTCTGATTTCAACGTAGTGCCACCTGAGGAGCCAAAGATCACAGGTATTCAAGTCTGGTTTTCTGCCTTGTCCTGAGTACACAGACTTCTATCCGTTCTTTTAATTATATTATGTACAGTAGATGAAAGCAGCATCCTCATCTTTACATCTGAAGGGATCAGCCACTCAAATGTTCTCTATATACCTATCAATATTACTGAACCAACCCAATTAGTTCAATTTAAACATTTGATATGTTTTTGACTTGATTAGATATAATTACATTGCATTCATCTTTACATTTTACACAGCATTGAAACTTTTATGGAAACCAGACTGAAGTAAAACATGGTGGACCAACATCAGTGTGTTCTATGAGTTGTTTCTTTGCTCGTGATATTGTTGTTGTCTCTTTTCCTTAAAGATATTGTTAGAATTTACCGCGTCATTTCTTAAGGTGTTGTGTTGCCCACCTTACGTAGTATTCAACATTTGTATGTCATTCTGTCATTGTAGTGCAACTGCTCGTGGTTTCCAGATTCATGCCATGTTGAAAGTGATACGTAAACGTTACTGGGTCTGATCTGGTAAGATTGCCGTCACAACTCTTACCCAACAGTGAACAGGGTACTCATTCAGACATGAGGCTTTCACGTTCAGTTGAACTGAAAGGAGTGCTTGTCTGAAAAGGGCTTTAAACAGGATTCAACAGGCCGAGCTTTAGAAGAATAACACTTGGTCCAATGATAACACAGTAGAAAGATGCAAAGAAAAAGTGGGGTGACAGACTTTGATATGACATGTGTCAGTAAAGTAGCAGCTTTTCCTTTTACTTCATTCAATATTCAAATGCATCAGAGATAAATACAAAAACTTAACAATACATTTGAATCATTTTACACTTTAAACTGGCTGTAAATGAAATCCAGTGTTTTATGTTACAGGTAGATAGTGAGCTACTTTAGAATCTTTTCAAGATTGTGACTGTAATTGTTATTAAAGTATAATTAGAGAATTCATGTATACTTCAGAAAACAAGTGGCAAATTATTTTTGAACAGTCTAAAAGAAGGTTTAACAATTGGTCCAGGAAACGCCTTGACATATGAGCTCCTTGGTCAAACTTGTTATGTTCTTACAAAGGCTTAGGACGGTGATGCAGTGGTACCGCCACAGCGGCTGTCCAATAAGGCTGACTGTTTTCAAGGCTAGTCTTTGATCCTTGTCACAACACCGTCTAATCATATAAGTGGTTGAAGCAAAGCACTAAACTGTTGTAGTCCAAAACAAACATTACACCAGTGGGCTGGTTTTCTTAAAATGGGTAATTAACAAAAGAAATACCATAGAAATGGCACCTAGGACTTCTCTTTGGCTAAACCATAACATCTCTATGCACTCAAGATGTCTCCCGAAGTAAATTCACTTCATGTCAACAGTGATTTTGATGTGCTTTGTTCCATATAGTCCGCCTAAAATAGAAGCCCCATTGTTTAAGGGGGTGAATGAGCTATATTCGCTCCTGATGGGCTGTTTCGCTTCTCCAATTTTAGAACGGAAACAATTACTCCAGTAGAAAATAGTATTTGCTTTCTCCAATCAACACCAATGCCCCTGGGCTCCACTTGTGAGCCATCAAGCTCCATGTCTTCTTTGTTTCATTGAGAATTTTCTTCCAGCTTCTCCAGCAGCCAGGGAGAGGGAGGAAGGGAGGGAGGGAGGAAGGGAGGGAGGGAGGGTGGAGCCACTCAAATACAAAGAGTAATTTGTTTGTTGGTAAAGAGAAGCTCTGGGCTCCACTTCCTGATGAGGGCATTAATAAAATCAGGGGGCGTCTGGCCAGAGAAAGATAAGATTTCTGCCAAGCCAAGCTATCGTAATGAAAAACTGAAAAAAAAGAAAAAAGAAACTAAATGTGTTTCTGAGAGTTGTAAATGCTAAAGAAAAAAAATGCTGTAATAGAGAGGAATGACACAACCCTCCCATTTTGTGATTCCTTTGCTTATTAAGCATATCCAGAACCAGCAATTACAGTCGTCTCCTTGAAAAAAGACTAAGGAGATTGGCTCAAACTAAGCCTTCAGGTCCTTTCTGATTCAAGACAACTCATATGTTATAAAGATAAAAAAAACTTAAATAAAATTTAGTTCACAAATCTTTTACTTATCAATAGTGAAGATATTTCACCACACAGCGTTAATCCTACACATGTGCCCGTCCCTCCCTCCTGTGTCTCTTTACTCTTCACACTGCTGAGTAAACACACATATCTCCACAGCGTAATGCGATCCATCAGCTCATGTTTATGATTGATAAACCTTGCCCTGGCCCTCTGTGGAGATGTCACACCACAAACACATACACACCTGCACAAACGAAGGCAAACAAAACCCTGCACACATCCGTTAAGATCAAACCAAGTCTAACGATCACCGTTTGTCTTAACGTCCCATAAAATCTGACTCAAATTCAATAAACATGCCCAACGTGTAAATGATAAATTCAATCTCAGTAGGGACTGACAGACACAGAAGATTGAGATCCGGACCATATGCAGTTCTGTTTATTAAAGGGCCACAAAGTGAGCATTCTGGGGAAGCACTTAACTGGATCCTTTACCAGACATCCAGCTGTAAACTCCACGAAGGCTGTTAAGCAAGATTCCTCCCATCCATGTTTAGTTTTAGGACAGGCCTCATGGCCATTTCTGGCTTGAGGTATTTGAGCTCCTAAAACTCTAGTGACCATAGTACTTACAGATATGTACCAACTGCACGCACCATTATAGATCATCTTTTCAAGTATAGACTATGATGCAAAAAGCCAGTTTCCGCTTTTCTATCAAAAGGACTTCAGTAAAATATGCAGACTCAACAGAGGATTTATTCAAATCTGTTCAAATACTATCAATTCTACAGTCTGTTAAAGACTTATAGAAAAGATTCCCAAGACAACCCCATTTTTATGAGTTTAGGAATACCTTCTATGAGGTCTTGTCCAGTGTGGACAGCTGAATTTTAAAGGAAATTGTATATTTCCTTTAGTTTATGACCAACCACAAATTACATAATTTTATAGTATGAGGGCTGCACAGCAACAAAAAAAATTTGATTATGTGTCAGATTTGGAAATGATATCAATTCTAATGCACACTGAGCTCCAAATCATCCCCTAAAATTAAGCTCATCTTCAAACTGTGAGGGAGCTTGTCGCTGTGCTGTCACATCAACTCGCACCTGCCACGTCAACTGGCTCTAATCCCCTACATAGTGGAAGTCATCTGATCAGCGGTACGGTGGGCCGCTTACACTCAGAGGACCTTACTTCAAACACTGTGGCTCAAATATCACCAAACCCCCCCCCCCCCCCCCAAAATGCAGCATAGAGGACAGGAGGTGGGGAGCGTTATGAGTTACAGTGGGCTGATTTTTGTGAAATAATGTGTTTGATTAATAGACTCATGAAGGAAGGATGCATGAGGAAGAGGGAATCTGAAGTACTAATTTTTAGTTGGAAGACTTTGATACTTTTATTTGTGCTTTAAAGCATAAAAACTTATGTGTGAGAGGTCACAATATCATTCCTACCACTGATAATGGAGCAGCTGTTCGTGCGGAAATTTTCAATTGACAAAGGAATAGAAAGTAAACCAAATAAGGACAAATGAAGGCGTTATGCTGCACTAAATGTGATCTACTTTAAAATTATTAGACCAGAGAAGTAATTACTCTGGATTATCCCTTAATCTGGAACGATATGAAAAAATACCTGCTGTTATTGACAACAAATTTCAAAATAACCAACTACATGACCAACAGCATGCACTGAAGAGGCTTCTGCAAACGGCACAGAATAATCTTTGCTTGACAAAATCGTCATTCAGGATGTATCCACGTTCAGTCAGCTCTCATCTGATAAAGCGAGCACCATCTCTTACAAGAGCTTACATTTGCTATCAAAGACACAGTAAAATACTCCACAGGCCATTAAACCAGCAGCCAATGATCTATGTGCGGTTGGTCATAGACTGCATCTGAGCAAATACTGATGATGATGTGCCACTTGAAGTAAAGCGTTAAATCAAGCATAATCAAGCATCCGCTGTCAGCCTGGAAGAGGTGTAGGGCAACATTTGACGGTACTCTCATAAACTAGCCCAGTGACACACTTTCACATCCTTACTTGGGGCACGCCACTGACTGAGGATGTCACGCAGACTCCTGCTGCCATACACAGAAAGGTCTAAAATAAACTCTCATTCTCATCATGGAGCTTGCTACCCTTTTCAGCGGGGGTGTGACGAGGCATTCTGCTTCCAGCCTGCTCAGAGGTGGGGACAAAGTGGATGCATAGTGGACAGAGTGGAAGGTGGGAGAGTGTATGTAACAGCATTGTGCCGGTCACAAGGCAGAGTGGGGGCACCTTGGAGAAGAGTGACAGCAGTCACAGCTGAGCCACTCACCCCATCATGACATAGAGAGCTGAGCTGCAACAAGCCCAACGTAGAGGGAAAGGTAGGAAAGGAGGAGTGCCTGTCAAACACAATGCTCACTGACGTTTGATTATCTATTCCACCATTCAGCTTTTCCTAGGCAACATGTTCTTTCATAAATAACTGAACAGGAACACCGGTGTGCCCTCACAGAACAGGACAGAGGGTGCCTGTACTCACACAACCCCTGTGCCAATGCTGCTGATGACACATCTATTTATAACTAACAGTAGTGCTGCCAAGTGATGAAGTTAAGCGCATCACTTCATGCAAAAGAGACCACTCCGTACGAAAAGCAAAAGCCTAGAAAACAGCTTACAAACTCACTACTATTCCAATCAACAAAACCATGACTGTCTCTCTCGCAAGTGTATTTTTGCACAATCTATTTCCAAACATCAAGTCTCTATCTTCCTGGCCCGCTCTCTACCTCTTTTAGGAGCTGCATAGTTGGAAGCTATGGCATTGAAAGGCTATAGCATGCGCAAGAGTTAAAAAGAAGCTCGATTACATTTTTATTGGCATGGACAGATTATCAAAATGAAAGAAAAATTTTAAATCCTGAATTGATTTTTTGTATATTTCTGGTTTTCCATTAAGTGATGATAGCAAGTGGAAATTCTGACCCTCTACAGCCAAGCGAAGTAAACAACCCTCGAGTGATAAACTGGTGACAAGAAATCCTGAATTATTTGCTGTGGAAAGCCTGACGTGTTATTGATTTCACAATGTCAAAATCTGAGGACAACTACTTATCTCCCAAGGGTGTTCATGGGTCTCTCGCTGAGCTCAGAAGGGTTCAAAGAACATTAATGCGGTTGGACCACCGGTCAATAGAAATCAATGAAGTTTTTACATGTTTTTGAATGCTAATGGGGGTCAGTTTACATGTCTCCTTCCCATGCCAAGATGTCACCACCTTTGGAAACAAGTGAATTAATAGAACGGATGTGATGCAGCTGGCAAACACACACAAATAAAGGCAAGTCAACCATGTTACGCAGACAAGCACAATCTCTGGGCTTGAGGTGGAAAGATGTCAACACAGAAGTGTTTAATGAGCTGAATGAGTGACGCCTGGGTTTACTTACAGAAATGCAGCCTTAGAAATGAAAACTCACTTGTGTGGTCAAAAAATGATTTTCAGCTCTGTTTGAGGTAGAAGACTTCATGCAAAATATCTAGTTCAGACAAATTGTCTAAATTGTCTTCAAGCTTCACCACAACTGTTTTTGTTTGTTGTTGTTGTTGTTTTTAACAGTTATTTAAAAGACAGATTAGATGTTCTCTTTGCCCATTGTAGTGTTTAGAGATATTTGTGGAAAAAGCACATCAGTTAAATACTGATGTTATATTAGCCAATGAACTGATGAGTGACCCGAGTGGATCAGTGATCAACAGTTTTCTCTTTCAGCATTTGCTAAAAGTAGCCTTGACTCTGTTCACAGCAGATTAGATTAAAGGAAAGAAACCTGAAATAAATAATTGAAAATGTATTTTCATGCTTACTCAGGTTATTATATGCCACCTGTAATTTTTCAATGATAAAACTAAACTTGACACCAAAATTAGCTGAGTTTGGGAAACAGGCTTGAATATATCGGTAGCCTACTTTAGGAGAAAAAAGAATACTATATGTGTAATTTTAATACAGATCTGCATTTTAGGGCCCTATAACAACAAAATTAATTATTTTTCAAAAATAACATGTAAAAGAAAAAAGCTCAAATTGAAAGCAAGAAAAATGATTAAAAATGACAATGTTGTCCTGCTCTGTGTTGCTCAATAATACCATGTAGCGTAACAGAACATTTGGTAATCAAGTGAAGGATTGTTATGTTTTGTAGGCTGTCATCCATCCCTTCTTAATTTCCATCAGTCCACACACTGTGAAGGCTGGAGTGGACGCTCAGCTCAACTCCGGCTCCTGTATTTTACTGACGTCTTTCTAATTGGCGCACAGAGAAGGATCGGTCACTAAAAGCCAGACCATTTGCACCGTTTCCATCCTTGTGATTATGAAATTGCCGTCGACTGTTTTAACCCACGACGTGGGTGCTTCACGGCGTTACATGGGAGCAAAGAAATGCCCGAATTTGTCTTTTCGTGCGCGGCGACGCCACACTACGAAAATGCAAAATGGCCACATGGTCGTAGTAACCTTC
Organism: Odontesthes bonariensis; assembly: GCF_027942865.1. Taxonomy (NCBI): domain Eukaryota; kingdom Metazoa; phylum Chordata; class Actinopteri; order Atheriniformes; family Atherinopsidae; genus Odontesthes; species Odontesthes bonariensis. The sequence continues at coordinate 17,304,489 of NC_134512.1, read as the reverse complement.
AAGCTCTGCTCCCGGGATTCATCCTCAGCATTCTGCTCCTCTGACGTTCAAATTGAAGCCGGGCAGCTTAAAACTTCAAATGAACACAAACGGATTCATCAAATCAAATTGTCTTACGTAGCCTACTGTCGTGACTATTTGATGTTAATTGCAGTAGTCACCTGAGGCTCAACCACATGGTCCTGGAGCAAACGCACTGTTTTGGTAACAGGCACAAGTCAGTTGCGCCGCTGACCGGCTTTGTCGCTGCCCGTCATTATGTCTAAAAACAATAAGCATTCAGTCCGGTTCTCCATAAGACACTTAACCTCATTTGCTGCTCCTCACCAGTCAGTATCAGGCTTCTTTCGACGGAGTTAAAGCCGGGTGACAAAAGCCACACCGTGCATTCCGGCCTCCTCCTGTTTAAGCTACACATTTATTTATTTTTTGGGGGCAAACTACCATTATGAATACTTACTCTCTCCATGTGTGGACGAAATGCAGATAGTGGAGACAGAGAGCATCAGACCCCAAAACAAGGTCAGGCTGCCCATCGATGTTTCTGATCTCACGTTCCAGATCATTATTTTCCTCTTAACGCCAACAAAAATAACGACGTAAAATTCAAATAAAATAACGGGGTTGTACTACACATCAGCTCCTCGGCAGAGAGCCTGTGCATTAAGGAGGAGTAAAAGAAGAAAAATAACAAGTGTCTGTAGCCTGAGAGGCTACTCTTTGGCAGCCTGAAAATGCGTGGTCGCTCTTCAGTCTGACTCTAAAATTCCAATAAATACGCACAAGTGATCTGTACAGGGGACTGCTTGCTTAAAAATTAAAATAAAATAAAAAAAAAAACAGTCTGTTATTTTTGCCGATCACTGGATACTTTCGCTGCTATGGCAAGCAGGCCAGTGATTTTCCTGGATAAATGATGGTAATCCCCATCTTCATTCTCCATCTCTTGAAAACAGCAGCACATTTCCAGTGCGATCAGGCCTGGAGTTGACAATTTAAATTTTTTTTTTTTTTTTTTTTATTAAAAATCGGTTCACGGTTCTTTTTCACCAGTAGCCTTTGCCACCACAATAAATCAACGCCAGTGTCGCTCGCAAGAATCCGCCGTGAGAAGGACCGTAGGTGGAGGGGAGGAAGAGGAGGAGGAGGAGGAGGAAAGGGGCAGAAAGCGCGTCCAGATCCACAGGGGTGGTGGCTGTGAGGTTGAAAAATGAATGAAAAAGATCTTTGCCTATGCCATTCAGCCAGCACGGGCTATCGATCCCCACCGAGCAGTCCCGGCTCGCGATGAGAAGTCGTCCTTAAAAGCAATTTCCCTGCTCCCCTGCTTGGACTTATCTCTGCCGTCAGTCGGGATTTGCAGCTGAAAGAAATTACCAGACTTGTGCCACGCAAGAGAATGGGTCTCCAGCTCTCCAGCTAGACGACCTCGGCTGGGGTGGGAGGGAAAATGTGTCCACGCAGTTGTCCGTCTAAGACGGTTTCTTGTTTTGCTTCACGCCAAACGAGAGAGGGGGGTGAAAACCGATAAAAAAAAAAAAAGATAAATACTCCGGTGATGCGTTCATCCACACTGAATTCTTACGGCTCGCCCTCCGTTAGCGCAGGCTGTGGGTCTCTGCCCCACCGTGGAATCGCTGCTGTAAACAAGAGTCGGCGTCTCTTACACAGAAACGCACAGCGCTACGGATAAGGTGGCCGGAGCATGTGTGAAAAACCGGAGTGGATTCAGAGCCGGTGATCCTCAAAGAGCGCGGCATCCCAAACAAAACGCGCACACCCCTAACGGGCCGTCTCTCTGAGCAAAACACGGCTCGGGATTGCAACGACAGCAGTGATCAAATCCAGCAATTGATCATCCTCATCATGAGCGATTAAAGACGACAATACTGTCTCCATGCCCTCACTTGTTAGAATCACGTGTCTGAGATCTGCGGACTGTCTGGGGAAAATACAGTTTCATATGTTATGGAGCGTGGCTCACTGCACTTCACCCACGCACGAACCAGGTGTGGCTGTGTTTTAGTTCGCTCTGTCTGGGCCGGATTAGGTTGGCACTGGCTATATCTTTTCTATTGTCCATGCTTCGTTCGGTTCTTTTGGTGTAAATAAAGAGAAGACAGAATTATTTTCTCCTTCGTTGATCCTCTTCATGGTGTCAAATAGAGCACATTTCACCAAATTGGCAACATTCAAGGTCTCGCGTTGATAACAAATGCTCGACGACTTATGACCCATAAATGTGACTTGCAGTGAGAAATTACTGCACTGTCCTGTGTCTTACACACCGTCTGTGAGGCAATAGGTGAATTAAATGACCTTGTGGTGGCTCCTTTTAATGTTTTTCACCCCTTTCAGCGACATAGGCCTGTTCTACAATAACTTTAAACCTTGATATGTCTGTTAAAAAAAGATCATGTAGATCATATTGATGTGTCTTCCAGATATGTGTGACAGAAAATAAATAACTGTTGCGAGAATTTAACTCTGAAGAATGTTGGCTTAATTTCCAAATAAACCCCCAAAAAACTGTACTCGTTTTTTTTTTTTCAAAAGTTCATTTATTGTCAACCTTTCGACACAAATATACAAAAGAAAGAAAGAAAAAGGAAGAAAAAAAAACATCAATGTGAAACAAGAGGTACAGAACCGAACAATGATGTTCCAGTGAAACATGAGGCAGATAATATTGTTCATACTTTAGGTTAGAAACCGGCTAAATTAGGCAAGAAAATCAGTGAATACTTTCAATGAATATTGCATATAAAGAATGTTTTTTTTTTACTTTAAAGATATGCAGAGCAAAGCAATGTAAACTTTACCACAGTTTGGTTGGATATACTTTTTTTTTTAATTTGGTTTGAAAAAAATGTGGAGGTTACCCACCGGATACTAACCATCTGTAACCGAGTTCTTTTGTTTGAAAAATAACGACATTTCTATTCGGCAGTGAATTTCACACGTAAACGTGCGATTTGTGTTTTTCCTGGAGTAACTCCACAGTTAGCATGCGCTGCATTTCTAATATTTCTCCACACGATGTGGCTAAAAAGTACTGCTTAACAACTCTAAAAACGTAAAGATATGTCATTACTATTCTCTTAAGATTATTAGAACATTTTCAGTAGACTAGAATAGCTCAATCATTTCACTAAGAAAACAAAAAGAAAAAAAAATCTTGTTATTCTGGTAGTTCCAACAAAAGTGACGCTAAAATAATTATACTTACATAGTAATCACTAAGTTATAGAGTGGAAAATTAAAGCCTTATGCCCACAATGTTTTAACCATTACAGGACACCTTGCTGCATGGATAAATAGAGCAACGTTCAGCACCGTGAAGTCCCTTCAGCACACTAAAGTTATATTAACAAAGGTCCCAAGTAAAATCTGGCATGGATCTTAACCTAAGAAGGGACTGCCGGCTCTGCCATTATCTTTAATTCATCTCACACAAGCAGCAGATTCAGTGCACTGAGTGAGGAGCATCACTGTCCACTCTCATGTTTCCATCCTGATGAAGATTTACAGCCTAATGACACTTTAAACAAACAAACAAACAAACAAACAAAAACCAATACTAATCAAACAATAATAGATTAAACCATGGGACTATTCACTTAGTTCACACTAGTGAAATAATCCGAAATTTCGCTTACAATGGTAATCTATTCTTAACTCTAGGTACTTGTCATTATTACTTTTGACTTAAACTTACCAGCAGGAATGGATTTTATCAGAGGAGTCCTGCTGATAAAGGAGGACGTAACGTTGCAGCTTTTGGTAACATCAAAAAACAAAAAGAATAAACCCATCTATCTGGCTGAGATAACTTGCACATATGTTTTTAAAATGTTCAAAGTGCGAGTGTGTTCTGCTGAGTCTTCTGAATTGTAACTATTGTGAGGTGAGTGACCGAGCAAGTGCAAAAAGCAAAAAACGGCATCTGACTGCAAATGTGAAAATGGACGAAATGTCTGTGTCCCCTGAGAATGACAGACAAAAATCAATGTTTTTTAAAGACTTAAAACTTCAGGTTAACAGATGTCTTTATGGCACCGTCCTTGTCAAGCTCCACCGGTGAGGTGGCGCCCTCTGCTGCTCTATCGGACACATTACAGTTGAGCAGAGAAAAAAACATGTTACTGGAAAAACAGAAGATCGGTACGGAATGACAGGGGTGTGGGAATTTAAAGAGGAAAAACCCCCAAATAATGAAGAAAATGATGAAATAAACAGATACTTAGATGTATGACATGGGGAAAGAAATTGAATGTGGAAATATTAAGATAAAATAAAAATAATCGTAAATATTTGCATGAATTTTCACATTTATATTTGTAAACAGTCCAAAATGTTCTTAAATCTAGGATGATATTTTTGCATACATATACTTGAAATTGTATCCACTATAAGTTTTGTTTAACGTGCTCATTGGTTTTATTTTCACTTATTTTCTTCCAACTGCTTTTTCCTTCCCTAACTTGTCTCTTAAATTAAATTAAACTTAAAAAAAATTTACAAAAGCAATTAGCAGCGGAAAATACATAAAAAATTTCATTAACTGACTCTAGTTAATTAACTGAAATATTTGGAATATTTACAGAAATAAACTGAATGGTGAACATGTCTGCATATACTATTTTGTTATTTCTCTTTACATTTCCACATCTAATGATCTTTTCTTATATATTCCTGCAGTCTTTTATCTAATATTTTTCCTCTTTGCATTTTTCCACATTTATGGGATCGTTCTTTAAATTCGTTCCTCTTGTGGCACTCCTGTCATTTCGTAAACCATGGCTCTGGAGAGAACTAAGGCAAATACTTTCAAGTTAAGTAACTGCATAAGTTAGAAAATATACACTGTCACTGAGGACTCTATAAAAAGAAAGGAGCTTATTTAGGCACTATTTTGTGTCTGGTTTTCTCAATCTGACACAAAGACAAAGCATCTCCATGGGCTGGTAAGATATGAGACATCTATTGTCTGTATGTACAATATCATAGCTAGGAACACAACTGCAATCACAAAATGCAAACTTATAAGCTTAATTCTGTTTAAAGTGGTCCTTAAGTGATGATCCCTTTCAGAAATAAAATACTGTTAAACGCTTTAACCACCAAGCAACTTATTAGAGTTTCACTCGACTTCTCAATTATTGCACCTCCAACAATATTAAAGCTTTCTCTAAGTGCTTCATCAATGAAAAGAGGCAAAAATGGAAACAAAGGCAACGGTTAATGACAACACGCCAACTGGGCATCGGTTGGGTTCAGTTTAACTTGACTATAAAATATAAAAGGAGAAACTAGAATGAAAAACATTGAAAAAAGCATCTTTGTGCATCCAGTGATTAAAAGGATTTGGGGAAAGCTAGGAAAAAAAAACTAAAAAAAACTAAACTCGAGACTCGAATCATCAGGTTTTATGTGACCGTAATCCTGTGTTTTTTTTAAAGAGATACCACAGTGATGCAGCTGCCTCCAAAAACCACTAAAAAACAAACAAAAAAACAACTGCTGGTCGAAAGTTGTGCGTGTTTTGGTATACTCTTGGGTTGCAATGGGGTTTGGCTTAGAACTTTGTATTGAGAGCACAGTTCAAGTCTTCACTGGGTTCAGGCATTTCCTCTGCCTCTGGATCATTTTTCTCTTTAAACACCCCCAGAAAATCCCAAGACTGCGGAATTAGTTGGCGACGTAAGCTCAAGTCCACCAGCCATGACACTGTAATAATACTTATCACAGAGCAAAGCGTGGCCAAAGTCCTGAAAGGAAAGTACTGTTTGATAACTCCATTTTCCTCCCTCCAACCAGGGTACAGGAGGAAAGGAGCGATACCAAGTAGAGGCTCCCCGCTCACTAGTCGCAGCAGCAAACCTACTACGAAGCCACTAATGGCACCATATGTGTTTGCATAATTGAAGTGCAGCACACAGACCAGCTGTGGAAAGATCATGCAGTAGATGAGGTCCCCGCTTACAAGCCAGAGAGCGAGCACGCTGTCATCGCCAAAGGCCAAGCCCGTCCCAGCCACGCCCACCAGCAGCACGCTGACACGGATCACCCACTGCAGCTCCCTCTCCGAGGCCTGCGGGGAAAGAGGGAGAAACCAACAATGAAGCCTAAGTTGTTGTGCCCTATGCTGAATCAAAACACACTCACACACACCTTCTTCCTCAAAGTCGTCTTGTATATGTTTTGTGTAAACAAGGATGCTGAGGACAGCAGCACAGAGTCCATGGAGGACATAACAGCTGCAGCCACAGAACCAATGCCTAACACTGAGACCCAACTGGGTGTGAGATGTTGTAGGGCAAGAGGAAGGATCTTCCCTGCATCCCCATTTTCAAAAGGAGTGGGGAGACCATACTCTGTCTGGTTCCAGTCTTAGAAAAAAGGAGAGGAGAGGAAACAGAGGTAGAGAAAGAAAAGGAATGACGGGATTGGGAAACATTTGAAAGATTATGGTGATGGCATCAAAAACGCAAAAAAAAAAAAAAAAAAAACCTACGATAAAACTATTGATTATTAACTATTGATGATGCCATGCCATTTACCGTGGTGGTGAGCTTAAATGTTAAGGCATATTCTCATATTCAACATGTTAGCATTTACATGAAAGAATACCTGCAGAGGCAGCCATGGCTCCAATGACAACTGAAGGGATTCCCATAATGAAAACAGTCCCAGCAGAAGCAAAACAGGTGATCTGGGCCTGAGTGGAGGAGGCTGCGGAGAGGATTCTCTGGTACAGAGCTTGATACGACAGGCCCCCTAAAGCCTACAACACACACAACACATGAGAGATGGGTCAGAGACAGGTTGAGCAGAATGAAAAATGTCTGCACTGCATTAATCCATTCAAACCCAAGGCTTCCTTTTTAAAGCTGAGGGTGTTACGGAAAATATAAAACTGCTCACTGAAGAAACTAGAAACATGAAATAAAAAAACAGCTTTTACTGTATCACTGGAATCTTTCCCTTTGCCCCCCCCCCCCAAATGTTCATCTGTGTGTCTTGAAAATGTCGATTCAACACGTGCGAAGCTCCGAACTTGAAAGGTCAAAAGGCTCATATGTCGCTCAAGGTTAAGTGTTACGAAAAGTCATTTCCAGTGCTGTGATTGAAATGTTGGTTAGTCCTCCGCTGCCTTTCAATACATAAGGGAGTCAAACTGTGCACAGGCAGAGCAATCACTGTGCTATGATAACTGGCTTTTCTTAATTTAATCTGTTTTTTTTTCATTCTCTAATTGTTTTCATTTGTTCTGCAGTTGCCTTTTCCTCCTGTCGAGTATGAAAAACAGGTCTTAATAATGAAACAGTCTGAATTCCACGCAGCTGCTCCAGTTTCAGGAACCTTGGCATTTCGCAGGCACCATGCATGCGGTGTCACAGTGTGAGGTCTTACTGAGACAGTTGCATAGCATTAAGCCATTCTTAATGTTTGTCTTATGCAAAAGCTGCACCCCAGGAGTCTTTCCAGGAAATTGCCCTTTAAGGTGCAAAATTAAGACTGGGGTCGCGACCCTGGGGGGTTCGATCCTCTCTAGGACACAAAACACCACGTACACAAATCAGTTTAAAATATGTTATTTCACAGGTCATGCAGAGCAGTCACTGTACATATTGTGGATAGGTCAAGTAATTGAAAACACAGGGGGGGGTAAAAAATAAAAATTCTTCAAAATAATTCCTTCGTTAATAATTGGTCACACAGAACTTTATTGTATTAACCCATAAGAACCCAGACCCATTTCTACTTAAATGAAAATTAAGGGGGTTATAACACAGACTAAATAGACCACATAGAACCCATTTCAGAATTTTTTTTCCAAAATACCACCCCCCACTGTCAGAGATCTGTAATGTGACATATAAAATATTTTTCAATACTCATCTGGATTGAAGCAGCAAACATTCAGTGTAAGAGTTTAAAAAAAACTACTTTATTTGACTCACAGCTGCTAGTGTTTTGACCTCGACAACCCAACAACATTTTTTTTTTTTGCGACTAGTTAACTTTATAAAGAAGGCGTAATCGCTTGTTTGCTATGGGACGGGTCGGGACAACATTGTATTCAAAATATAAAATATTTTTATAGGACTTTTTAATGTGTGATTTTATAAAGTTGCACGTGATACCAACCTTTCGTGAATTTTGCCAGCCGTCTTCTTTCGGTTGAGCTAATCTAACGCGATAGGCTATGCGAGAGAGACGCGAGGGACAGAGAGACGGAGGGTGAGCACAGCAGGTTAAGGAAATGCAGCTGAACGAATTCGAGTATTTTTTAAATAGAGTTAAAAAAAATAATAATAACGAAACGCCATATGTGGCGGCCGGTGTTTAATCTGTGGCGCACCGCCACGAATTAGTCTATGTGTGGGAAACACTGCCAGAGAAATTTAAGACCTATGTATGACATTTTAGACCCATGACACACATTTAAGACCTTTTTAAGGCCTAGAATCGGGGAAATTTTTTTTAAGACTTTTTTAAGACTTTTAAGACCCCGCGGCTACCCTGTAAAGGATTCTTTCAGACCTGGCCATTTGCATCTCAGGTACAAGGTAGATTAGGCAAATTAAGTCTATTGAAGAGTTGTTCCTCCCTGACAGTCCTCGCCAGAGTGTCGGAGCAGCCACTTTGGTTCAAAACCACCCTAAAAAGGCAGTCAAACCACAAAGTGAGCTTCAACTGCATTAGAAGTAAAATCGCTGAACCTAACACATTTCTACAGGTTGCAGGTGTGCCTGAGTAACCGCTGTGAACCATTATGAATGAACATTTTATTGCTCAGATTTAATCCTTTCTCGTCGTGATTAAAGCAGTAAAAACACGTGAGGAAGACCGCTTCAGCTGCAAGCACTGGAAATCAGTTCGTGTCACACGTTTCTGTAGACTGTGCTTTTTAGAAATGTACTTTAGTACTTTAATCTTTGCTCAATTTCAATTTGATGCCAGCAACACGTTTGGGGGGAAAAGTTCCAACAGGGGGTCAAGTAAAAATGTGAAAAATTGTGTCAAGCTAAAAAGCATTGGAGAGGGTTTCACAACTTTCTCAGAGTCTGAGGACAAATAGCTTTTTTCCCCATGTTAAAAATAGCAAATAATTAGCCCGCAGCACTGTTGACTGTACATAACAACATAAAAATATTCAAAGAATCCAGAGAGATCTCTGTGTATCAAAGACCAGGGTGTGAATTTGAAGTGTTGGTGAACCTTTGTCCCAGCTTTTTAAAAGAATATGCAGATGCTGTCGAACTTAAAACAAGGATACTTTTGATCTGTTGTCTTTGTACTTTTTTTATTTATAATTACATAGAGGCTGTGTGTTATTTGCAAGTCATATTGTTTTGTTTTTATGCACATTCTATAGCGTCCTGGAGTTGCATTTAAGATGCTTAACTTCAAGACACATATTACCACAAGTTTAATCTTTAAAAAAAAATTCTTTACCAGTAACAGCATCTCATCGACCCATTTTCCCGAGTCTGCCAGATCCAGCTTTCCAACCCACGAGTGCCCTTGTGTCTGATTGAAGAAGCTTGTTTGCGAGAGGACGTTCACTGCAGGACTGAGCACCAAAAAAGGAATGCAGAGCCACTGAAAGAAAGAAAAAGGTAGGTACACCAGAACCACAGACAGTTTGGTTAGCCACTGAATTACCAACACTTCCTAATAAGTGCATCAATCTTTTATTTCGGTCCAGTATTTTTTATTTGCACTCCACCCAGACCTACTTTCCATGTTTCAGTCATTCTGTTACCCAATACTTCATTTTAATCTCCACCTGTGTTTTTATTTCTTACCAGGCTGACGAAGACAAAACAAAGCTGGATAATATCAGTGTATGCAACTGAGTAGAGGCCCCCTAGAAATGTGTAGATGATGGAGACAGCTGCTGAGATGACGATGGAGAGGGCAGACGACAGCCCGAGAATTATGCTCATCGTTCCTCCTGAAATTCGTAAAATATTCAGTTAGGGACGGTTTAATATCTTATAACCATAAATGGAATTTAAAAATGCACCACTCCTTTATCAGGGAAGAGTTTCGTGGAAAAAATGAATAAATTCTTGCTATTTAACACTATGTTAGTGTCGAAACAAAGCTGAGAATACTCGGTTAACTAAAGTAACTGGACGGCACTGATATATTCAGTTACAAGACTTCATTGGCTCCACAAACGGCCGTAATAATCCTCCTTATAAATAAACCAAAACGTCCCCTGTTGTGACTGGCCCCTTTGTCTCTCTGTTTCCTTGAGTGCAGGATGTAGGCATGTCTGCTCTCCTTCAGTCTCTAAACTCTCCCCATCAATCCCTCTTCTCATCAGCAGGCAGTATATCTGCACTGGGCTCCACGCTGTTCCCTGCCAGATCGTTGCTCCCACCAGTGGTAAATGCTCACGTTTGGCTGCCGCTCAGTCTGTTGTCTTCGCATTTCCAGGCCCAATTCCCAACCTGCCACTAACCTTCTTTACTCCCGTTTTACAGGTGTTGTGCCAGCCCGAAACACTGCCACCCCAGGCCTGTCCACCTTTCTCAACAAAGCTCTGTGGAAATACCTTAGTTGGTGGGAAAAAAAACCTTGCTAAAACTTCTTCTCTTGCCTCAGTGTCTGCTCCTGCATCCACCTGGTTCTTTCTAATAGTCCCACATGGCTCTGAGGAATGGCTGCCCATTCCTGCACTGTGGAGAAGTGATTTTTGATGGCTTTAATTTCTGGACTTCTGGCAGGTCATGGAGGAAGATCAGTAATGTTCGTTGCAAGATCTTCGTGCCAAATCTGACACACACATGTTCGGGTTTTGTGTTGTTGTAACGCAGCACCTCACGCGACGACTTGGATTACAGGGTCCATTATTTTCCTTCAAACAGCCGGCAAGTGTGCAAAACAGCAGAAACATCATCCTACGTGGTGATACCGGAGCCATCCCATCTGTCAAAGTGCTGCACACAGTCCTGTCATTCTGTCTCCTTTAATGAACGCCCGTCCTGAAAGACTAGAACGTTTTCATATTTGAGAACTTCACAGAGGACACCTGCTGAGGAGCTCAACATCAGTGACGCACAGCTGCAGTCCGTCCTGTCTGTGCCAAGCTGCGAGTACAGTATCATTGTTTGGACAGTTTTCCTCAGCGGTTATGTCAGTCCTTGTATTTTACAGATAAGCGAGAACGTGGTCGCGCTGCTTTTCAGAAGGGGTTAGCATACCTACTTGAGGAGTAAGCTACGCTGAGCATGTGACAAAATCCCTATTGTTTTCCATGGTCAAGTGGAACGAGAGAAATCTTTTTATCCAATTCTCAGACACTTAAGTCGGAAAACAAAACATTTAGAATTAAAAGGTAAACTAAAATTAAGAGTGGTGCATTTTGAAATTCCATGACAATGTACACGTTATGGCACAATCGCAGCATTATACATTTCGCTTCTCAGAGACATGAGTTTTTACCCAGAGCAGCAAGGATGCAGGCAACCCACAATATGTCACTGACCAAAGCAGGAACCATGAGTGTTGCAGTGAATATGTTCCCATAGCGACTCTGAAACGGGTCCAACATGGTGACGTAACGCTTCGACCTCATAGGTTTGGCAAAAAACAATCCACCTTCAGGAAGCAACAGGATACAAATAAAACAACAACTCAAGATAAAATAACATGAATTATTTTGATCATAAATCATGAAGCAACTAGATTATTGTTAATTAAACTAGCAAACTAAGAAAAAACAACAGAAGCTTCCCTCCAACACAAATGATTATATTGGAGATTTCCCGTGTGTCACTGTAATTATGGACTGTAGGCCTAGAAAAGGCAACAATTAGCTGATTGAAGAATGCAAATTGGTCGAATTCACCTGTTCAACTTTTAAATAAACCTTTTTAATAAGAGGGTCTCGGGAAGAGCATTCAAACCTCACCTGAATCGCATTCGTCTGATGCATTCAAAGCCAGGCTGTTGGCTTTGAATAGATGCACATCTACATATTTAAGTAGCCTGTTATTGAGGCTAAAATCAGGTGCCCAATATGACATCTAATGGAAGTAGCCTAAAACTTCTCCCAAGTAAAAAATAAATAGCTTTCTCTATGAGTTAATTAATGATATATTGGAAATGTATAAAGGACAGTCAGCTGCCTTACAATTTCAACTGCCAATTTTACCAGTTCTATTCCCCTGAGTTCTGTCATGAAAAGCAAAATTACTCTGACACAGCAGATCACCGCTACATGACTAACACTGACAACCAAACTTTGAAAGAAAGTACTGAAAAAAGCAGAATGCTGGCACATGTTCAAATAGTTCATACTTCAGACTGCACAACATCAAAAATCAGGCTTTCTTCCTTTGTAAGGAAGATCAAACGTTTTGATCTTTGCTACAAACTGTGAGGCTTATTTCTGTGTTAGGAAAAGATGAAAGACTGGGCTTTTCTTCTGATAAACTCCTGCTGCATAAAGAGTTACAAGGGTAGTCATTATGACAGAGTCCACTTGATCTGGTATTTCTGAGACAGTTTTGAAGAGAGGTCTTCCGATGAGGCCTTCTTATCATTGTGTACTGTTGAACATTAGCCTACACACAGAAACTGAAGCCAAACTGACTACTGAATGCAATCCTTGTTTATCTTCTCTCTACCAGCCATCCGTTTGTCTGATATTTTTAGTTTGCCAACAAGACATCTCTGCACTTTCATTCTCGTGGAATCTGATGCATACCAGTGCTTCAGTATTGAGTTTATCAGTTATTTCTAAATCTATACTCTGTAAATTGCTTGACTAAATTACTCTCAAACAACATGAGAAAGCATGATACCCACACAGTTGGAAGAAAAATGTCTGATCTGTGGCAATATATGAAAAATATATACCTTTTTTAATAAATAAATTATTTGCAATAACCATAACCTTCAGCTCTGCATCATTATTGTGCAGCAGGACTTGTTTTGGCTACTTACCCAAAAGGAAATTGAGAGCATAGGCAGGAGGCCCCATTGCCCAGATGAGACCTTGAGTGGGAGAATAAACAGCCTCGGCTGTTCCCATAACATAACCTCCACCAACCCACGTAGCTAAAATCGAAGCACAAAAAAGAGGACAATTGAAGAATGGAGCAATAAAACGCAGGAAAAGAAGCATGGAGCACAAACAATAAGAACCAGTGGCACACGTAAAAATCAAAGATTATACCTGTCATGGTAAAAATCCCGACCAGGACACTGATGTTGCGACCACCAACAATAGAAACCTCACTCTTGCTGCCGGGGCATGTCTTCTCCACTTTCTTGGATTTCCGTGATCCCCAGACTCCAATTACCAGGATACAAATATAGAAAACTACCACAGATATTAGTCCGGGGATATTGACTGCCATGATGATCTGGTTACAAAACAAATCCAAAGTGCATCAATTACACTGACATTTTGATATGGGAAACACAATAAGCATTAAAAATCTTTAACACAGCTGTTGTCACTAGCTCAGCTCTGGCTGATAAGCAGAGGAGCTGTGCCACAATCGCATATGACAAAGCTAACGTGTTGGGGTTTTTCCAAAAAGGACCACTATAACACAATCAAATCTTTTCAGTCATCTACATCTTAACTTGACCTCGATGAGCTATTCACATCCTTAAAAGGCAGGGGAGGCAGACTGTTTTTCACACACTATGCCAACTACTGCAGGTTATGTTTACAACTCTAACCAAACTATTTCCTGTCCTCGCTGCCCCTGGCTAAACCCCATAAATGAAATTCACCCAGAAGACTTAGGTCAGATTGCATTGGAAGCCTCCTGCACATAAAAGGCTGATTAATAGAGGGGAGTTTTCAGCCAGGGACATGTATATTAGAGGAGTGCAGCCAGGGCGAGGCTACAACTGAGTCCTGTGTAATTTTCCTATGAGTTTAGTTTGCTTGAGGAAGTTTGAACTGTTCAGTTAAAAGATTACTCATGAGTTCAGTCTGATTTAATTATTTTTAGATCCAGTATTTTTCCACCAGGATTTTGTTTTTCTTTGTCAGAGTGGTTTTCCAGCAGTGGGAGGACTCTGAGGAAGAAAAGCAGACTTTCATTCTCTTATCTCGACTCATTTCAATTCCTTAGGTTAGGTTTTGATGTTTGCACGTAAGCTTACTGATAATTTACAGGAATTATTTACTGTCGGCCTAATTACCGTGAAAAAGGAAACCGACAGTTACTTTAACACTTCCTTCCTCTTCTTCCTTCAATCTCTGTCTCCTTCACTGCTCAAGTAGTGTAATCAGTAATGTGTTTTTTTTATGGTTTTCAGTTTGTTTTTAAGGCACAATTGTTTTGAACGTACTGGTTATTAAAAGGCGGTCATCTTGACTTTGGCCATGAATTGTAAAAAGGCACGTGCACAGAATGACCGGCAGTTTTTGGGTCACTACTTATATACGATGTCAGTCCACTATCCATAAATCAATGTAATGTTTAAGAGATCTTCTATAATACAAGGATCAATACCACTCTTTGGAAAATCCTCATTAAATTTGCACAATTGTTTACGAACGGCATTTGCAATTTGTAAACAAGTTGTTTGGGGGGGGGGGGGTTTCAACCCTCTTTACAAATTAACCCTTCCACTGCAGTGGACTGATTCTGGTGCTGTACCTTAAAAAAAAATAAATGAATAAATAAATAAGTAAATAAGTAAAATGTAAACATAAAACACTTTCTGATATATGGCCAACAAGATGCACAATCAAACTCACAAAACCAATGTGAAGGTGGGCTGTTATTAGCTGTGTATTTGTGGGGACATTGCACACAGCTCAGCGAGAGCTTATTTGATTTGTTGTAACTGTATCTTCAGCTCCACTAAAAAAACACCACAGACTTCATCAAAGAATCAGGTGTGAAGAAAAAAAGCTTGATATAACAAAGGATTTTCTGCACGCAAAACAATTCAAATCCAGCATGCCGCACACCCTGAATGATGTGGGACACAACCAGAACATGCACAGGCCTGCTGTGTTCCTGTGCCACACCTTTCAACAGTGGACTTCACCCTGACAAAGATAAGGTCAACGCGGTGGTCAATGCACTTGTCCCACATGACACAGTGATCTTTCCCAGGACTTACAACACGGTGCAGCTAATTCCATGCTTAAATTCACAATGTACTGGCAGCTTTATACTAACTGAATTATTGCTTCTTCTGCACATAGAGTTGATCTCAAGATGCATAGATAAAAGACAGCTATGGGTCTTTAGTTGTACATGTTGTTGATTCGGGCCTCTTGTTTCAGATACAAAATTGAAACTTGCCATCGAAGGATGTGCTTCTGAGCAAAAATCTAAACTGCCTGAAACCCAATTGCCAGGCCTGCCCTAAAAACTCAGATACTGCTGACTGATCAAGTTCCAACAGTGGTCAGCCAGAGTGTCGCTCTTTGAAGAGTTTCGATGCAGCCTCTCTCAGAGTGTGGGTACGAAGTGAGGGACGGTACTGACAGAGAAAGACCCCAAACTTGATGTCTTTAGTGTGGTTCCACACCACAGCACATGAAGATGACATGTACATATGGGGGGGGCAAGGTTAATGCTGCCCCTCTCTTTTAAAGGGGAACTCCGGGGCATTTGAAGCGCGTTTCCATTGCTAGAGGTTGTCAAATACTGATAGTAGGACACAGAGAGGCGCAAATCTGCGCTCCCTGTGTGGAGATCGCGCTGTTCGCACAGCGTGTCATGCGAGGCTAATATGTGGTGGCTAAGGGGCAACTGCTAACCCTTCCACGTAAAACAACAACTTGCACACAGCAGAAACGTCACACCACTTTATAAACCATCCGACAATAAAGTCACAAGCCTTACCATCAAAACCATATGCATGGTTCTCACATTACTGGCATGGGGACGTTACAAAACAACTTTATAAACAGCATGTAACTCACCAGCTCCACACAGGGAGCGCAGATTTGCACCTCTCTGTGTCCTACTATCAGTATTTGACAACCTCTAGCAATGGAAACGCGCATCAAATGCCCCGGAGTTCCCCTTTAAAAACAACAACCCCAGGGAGTGCTGTTAAAGAAGCAACATAAGACAATAAAAACTACTCCAAATCCCACTCCAGCAGAAGAACTTTAGCCCAAAACAAATAAACCAAAGCTGAAACCCTACAGGGAACCCTTCAGGCATCTCTTCATTTCAAGAAAATAAGAGCATGGTGGCCTCTGGTGTTATCCCCCTCGACGTGGGAAGCTCTATAGCTGAAGCATTATATTTACTCAGAGGTAGAACATTTGGATGGGTGCCTACACCTGACTGCACAGCAGAGACCGACTCCAACACGCACGAGCGGCCACAGAAAAGCTAAGATTACAACACACACACAGGTTGTGAGCGAATCCACCTGAATCTTAATATCGCTTTACTCTGACATTACCTGGCTAATACGCATTATTGGAAGAGTGGCTGTGCTGTTCCCACTCCACCACAAACGACCATCATCACGCAGTGACTAAACGTTCAAAGAGAACACAGCTATGAGTGGAGCGAACTGCCCTACACTTTCAGCAGAGAGACCAGACATTGGAGCCCTACGGGGTTTCGCATCATCTTTTTTCCTACGACAAGGTTACGTTCTAACGATTCTGAAACACAGTATCTACGGCTATCATTTAAGGCAGCCGTAGCAGCCTGAGGGCGCCACGGAACACGGCAATGTTAGGCCAATTTGCATTGTTGAGAAAGAAGAAGAGAACAAAGCAGAGGGGAAAATACTGCACGTGTCAACGACTCGTATCCACCCCCCACCCCCCTCTTTTTTTTTTTTTTTAACAAGCATCAGATGGCACGCATCGGTACACATTTTTAATATAAATCACAGAGAATATACGTTTGCTGTAACGTTATTTAATTTTTTCAAAAATCGGCTTATTAGGCTACTTCAAACCCGTCTAACGGGGTCAGGAGTAACAACGCGCAACTTCCGCTCCAAGTCAAATTGAATTGAAGTCGTACGCACTGACACGAAATGTTCATATGATATAAATACGACCCGCTCGTCAAAAAATACGATAAGTGTCTTTCTGTAACAATATCTAATAACGCATTTATCTCAAGTGTTATTATCGCTCCGGCTCTCCCCTGCCTTTTATCCATCACAATGAATAACGCTAAACATTTAACTAAATTGCCTTCCATTTTGTTAAACCTACCTCTCTGTGGGGGAAATATCCTCCTTCACCGAACCTCTGCTTGCAGTTAGACACTTAACTAGCCTCTGTAAAACCACAAGCTGGATGGGTTGCATTCAACGCGCCTACGTTTTTTTTAAACTGCTATAGGTGCGTCCACCTTTTTGTTACAAAAGGCTTGTGATTTTTTTACCTCATTGCCCTCTTCACATGACTTTTACACAACAAACGTCTCTAAAACATAGCGGTCACGTATAACGCTGTAATTAAAATAGCTCACAGTTAGAATGAAACAGCTGTTTCGGAGCAAATCCAAACCGATGCTGAAACGGTGTAACTTGAATGCACCCCGGAACGGGAGGCGACGCGCCGCGTTATCTAAGGTGGACGCTTCCTCCCGTTCTCTCATAATTATGCTTACATGTTTAACCCGTGAGAAGAATAACGCGTTCGCCACTACTGTGAACAGTAATTTATAGTTCACACGAAACCCCATACATAGCCTATTTAACCCTGTTTCTATCATTAACTGAACCTGAAACAGGATGCTTGAAAGGTGACACCACCTCCACATTATCGCATCACTGCGCGTTCTCCGCGGGGATGAGAGTGACCGACGAGCCTTTGTCAAAACTATCAATCGGCATGTGTAGCCTTCTCATAAGGAATTTCAGTAAACGTGACATGTTCTTAAATGAATGGGTGTGACACGAGAGACAAACGGAAAGCAACCAACAAGGCATACCAGTTCATGAGAAAACGCCGGAGGTATTCTCTAGGTACCAAACCCTGTAATTTTCCTCAACTGATAGACGGTGCTGTGAAGTCACAAAAAATGTATCTGAGTTACACAGAAAATCCAACCCCCCTTCAAGTGGACCATCCTTGCCTCTCTGATCTTTATTACAAAGAAATACGCACGGCGATGGTGTGTTGAAAGGGACACACTTAAATACTAGATCCAGGTGTTTGTCCACCTGTAAAGAACATTTATCTCTGCAATGTGGGCGCTTGGAACCTGTTCGGCAGGTTGGATGTTTTCTGTTTCATTTTAAATAAAGAACGACTTTATTTTAAACTATTTATAACCATACACGCATCACGATATAGTTGTATTGGAGCATATCTTGACACCTCAAGACCATCTTTGACCACGGCGGTAAAAAATAATTTGGTCAAACATTAAAAAAAGTCATGACGAACAAGTAAAAGACACATCTGTATTTAAAGTGATACTCCGGAAAATAAGATGAAGGTTGATCTACTACTGTAGACAACAAAGCAAGGCTGCTCAGTTTCTCCATTGATAAAATAACTTCACAACTCTACAACATAAAAATTCATAAAAAAAACATGTAGAATATAGCATATACTTTGTTGTCTACAGTAGTAGATCAACCTTCATCTTATTTTGAAGCTCCCAGCTCTCTGAAGTGACGTCAACGCAGCTTTATCTGCAGAGAAGCTATCAGGCTTGTGTTGATAATAATAAACTCCTGGACTATTTTCAAACTTCCAAATGCATCGCTTTGTGAGTACAGACCATATTTTTACTACTGTAGAAGTTTGGTGTCATGGCATGTGATTTTAGTGTGGTAATTTTGGAGATACGGACCAGGATCCATTAACCCTTGTACGAAGCTATTCGGGATGACTCAGTAACTCAGCTGATGTTCAGCCAATATCGAAAAAACTGCGGGTGGGCTACTTGGCTGGATATCACGGTTCAAATGACCCCAGGTTGAATCTACTCCGGAGTATCACTTTAAGTCAGACATTTTGTATGCTGAATTCAGAAGAAGTGTTGTTATTATTTTAAAGTAACACAGTGTCACTTTAAGAAGTATTTTATAATATCAGTTGTCAGAGAAATGTCTGACTAATCCCAGACAAATCCCAATTCCAGCTGCACCACCGAAATAGATCGAGTGCGTCATTCACAAAGATGATGTATAGCAGGGTTGCCAACTTTTCCTAAAACCTTGGAGTGAGATTTCAGCGGGTCGGTTCGCGACACGCATCTCAGAAGTTGTTCTACAGTACATATATATATATATATATATATATATATATATATATATATATATATATATATATATATATATATATATATATATATATATATGTGTGTGTGTGTGTGTAGATATGATGTAGACACATGTATGCATTCTGTGAATATACAATAGTGCAGAGTATGGGGCCTTCCTCTAGAAAATTTTGCATTTCTTAAATGCAATTTCTGGTGGTGGGGACATAATTTGCCACTCCACCACCTAAGGTTGAGGGACACCTCATTTGTGTGGGGGTCTGGGGGTCCTCCCCCAGAAAATTTTGTATTTCTTAGATGCAATTTCCTGTATTTTAACCAAATTCTGGGGTAAATAATGGCAAATCCCATCTGATTCACAGCCCTCTGATTTTTTTAATGTAAACCATACTGGCAAGATTGAGAATTGATTTTTTTTAATGCAAGTCACTCAAGTTTCTGACTTCAACATCATCACAGGCCCAGGCAGACATTGCCACAGTAAGATGTTTTATTATTACAGATCCTGAAATTTCAGGATCTGTAAGTTGTAGTGCATTTTGTATAAAATATTAACTGATGAAGTTTTGAAAGTGCACACTGCAACAAGTGTGAAAAGTGTGAACAATAAAAGTGGAAATGTACAACTTTTTTTTAAAAATGTAGGCGGATGACTACTTAGCATTACCAACAAGCATTTGTTAGCTCTGCCCAGTTCCCACAAAAATAAAACACCAGTAGTCAAAAGATTAAGGTCCAGCAAACAATTATTAAAAATAAAGAAATAAACTGTCACATGAAAAACACTTTTCCACGGCTCACTTTTTCCTGGGCTCCTACAAACTATTAAGTTTGTAGCATTGAGCCTATTAACTAGCCAAATCTTGTATGAATGAGCCAAATGCATGGCCGTCAGTTTTCTTTTCCTGCCCGAGTCGGACATGATGACTCCGAACCAAAGACCGGTCACCTCGTCAGCTGTTTTCCCGCTATCACCGCTTAGCAACCAACCTAGCAACAAACAACAAGCCAGGCATAGCGCTACAGAAGGTGAGCCAATCACAGATAGCAAGGTTGTCCCCACCAATGACACGCCGTCTTTGAGAGAGGGAACTGCGGAGGGGAAATTAACCCTTTGTTTCGCCCGTGCTCTGCTGTGGTCCATTAGTTTAAGCATTCGGAAATTATAGAACGAGAGTGAAAAAAGTCCACACAGAAAGAAAAAATATCTAGCGTGAGATTTCTTTGTTAAGCGTGAGAGCGTGACACTAAGTCTGAAAGAGTGAGTGTCACGGCAGATGCGTGAGAGTTGGCAACCCTGTGTATAGTGTATAAAGTAGAGAGGATGAAGGTGGAAGTTTACAAGTCCATACCTACCAACAGGCTATGATTGTTGTGGAATTAGACCTTGTGCCCGAATCATCCTACTTATAATACAACAATTCATAAAATCTACTGCACAACTAACGGATGGCTGAAATGAATGTTCTGTAATAAACGTGAACGTGTACTTAAACATTTTTTTCCGTCTTACCAGCATTTTAGAGGTTTTCAACCCCCTAAAATGTCCCTGCTACAGATCAGCTAATGATACTGTATTTCTTAAATTCACCACCCTATAAATGCAATATTTTCTGTGATTCAGTTTTTGAGCACTGGGTGTCCAATGTTCGCCAGAAGCTTTCCAGATATGTGCACAGCTATTGAATTTATAGCAATGAACACAAAGTCTATGTAGAGAACATGTGTTCTATCTAATTTTTTTAACCAGTCTGGCAATCACTCAGAGGCATTGTGTAGCACCAGCTGCCACGGCCAAGTCACTATGTCAGAAATTCTTCCAAAAATGAATGAGATCCAGAATTCAGATTCCTCCCTTTAGTTTCCGATGTCCTGTGTTTCATTGATCATTTACTATTCAGAGTAATAGAGAGTAATACACATCTCCTGTATTTAAATAATCATATAAAAATGCTTTCTTCGGTATCCTGATGGAACGTAAAACCTTATCACCCTGGTTTAAATCCAGCATAGAACCTGTTTGTCAAGTAGATGTCAGTGATCCAAGCGGAACAAATCTGTCTTTATTACGAAAAGTTCAGGTATTTTTGCCCTGTTTGCACATGCTAGTAATTAGAATAGGAGGTGCTACAATTAAATGCATGGATATGTTCATGTGAACTTCTCGTTGTTAGCTGCTGCTTGTGGGTGGCTGAGAATGACAAGTCCTTTCCCTGCAGGGTCAGAGGTGCACAGCATCCAGTGGTTGTTGTCTTGTTCAGCTTTGTGGGAATCTAAGAATGTGTGAGCCGTCACCTCGTATTCTTTACCATATGCGGTCCTGCAGAGAGACAGCGGTTACACACCACAGAGAAACAGTAGCCATGCATACATTGTATTATAGCTTTACTTTTCGCTGCCATTGAGGGGGTCCTCAGCCGTTGATGATACAAGTGAATCTTGCCACATCTGATTGAACTAATCTAATTTATAATCTATGGAAGCTGCAACTTTTAAGAAAATAATATATATCACTCTTTACTTAGACTTTTGTACTCATTGAGTCTCTCCTTATCTAAATTAATACTGTAATGTGCAAGTCTTGACACAACCCAGATTTGCAACAAGTTACTGGACTATCCACTAAACCAGGACTATCTTGCTAACCACCACATCACCCTGCAGCCTTCCAGTTGACCTGCTCAGAGACCTACTGCTCATTGTGCTGTTAAATGTCTAGTTTTCAGCTAATATTTCTTTAGAAATCATCCTGTTGGCTAAAAAAAATACTATTTCATGGCTGTCAGACTGTTATCTATGGCATCTTTCATTAATGCAACAAAAGAAAGTGGAATAAATTATGCATCTTTGTTAAAGGCTGCTAGTAACAAAGTGTCTGAAGATAGATTTTAAAATGGGTTCTTCACCAAGTTTCTGTTATCTGGAGACAAAACACTGTGGAGACAAAAAGGCACCTTTGCTTCGGTGGCTTTTTTGATTCTTGAATGAGTCAGCGATCAAGGGGTTACCGAACAAAAATGGCTCAAAATAGTCAATTACAAGGATTGGACTGTCGAGGAGTTTTTAAAAGCAACCAAGGCCTAAAGAAAAACTTTGAAAAAAGTCTTCAGAAAGTCTGGAAGACTACTGCTCAAGGAAACTTTGATAGATTAAAAGACTTTTGCACTGTAGTTTAAAGTATTCGGTTATTATCTATGCCAGTGAACCGGTGTCTTACTAGAGGTTACATTCAAAGAAAACAAAATTACCAAAGAGTTTGATCTCCCAGAACTGCAAGAGCATGGTTTGTCTTGCAGTGTATGATCAGCACCTTCACATTAGCCTGTATGAAAGAATGCAGAGGAAGCAATGAAAACACACAGCAGATAATATACGGTTTACAGATATAAAAAACAAATAAATACTTATGTTACCACAGGTGGAAGAGTTAATCATTAAGATACAGTGAAGACTTACAGGAACCGGCTGACCCTCATATTCAAGTCTCTCCTGGGGATCAAAGTGAACTATTTTCCACCATGACAGAAAACAGTCGCTGTCATCCAGGTACACTTCTTGGAGGCGAGACTTCTTTGCACACTTTAAGGGATAAAAATATGACAGTAGTTAAGATATTCTCCTTGATGGCCTTCAATCAATTATTTATATCAAAACGTGATGTACCTTTTGAAAACTTTGTAGGTCGCTTGTCAAGTAAAGCTGAGGAACAAAAGTAACAAAAAAAAACATGAGAACACAAAAGATGACATTTGCAGTTCAGATTGGAACACATACCCATCATATTTTCAATGGAAAAAAAAAACAAGCACATAGAGCACAAGTATTAGCTTCATGTGGATTTTATGAAATCAGCAAAGGATAAAAATGATAAATTCAGGCTCAATAATGTAACTACACAACCTTGGATTATTAATTTGGTCATGCCACAGTTCTTTGTGACTGAATAAAATTAAGTCACAAAGAACTGTGGTTAAACACAACACACAGCACCACATAAATTTGCATTGCAAAGAAGCCACACTCCAGCATGTGAACCTGACTCTTGAGGTTAATCATTGGAGTATTGAGTTAGCTGTCCAGCAGGTGGCGTATTAGTGACACTAAAAAACAAATCAAATGCGTCCTTGACTAACTGCGGATGACTTTGAGGTCAACAGAAACTGCTGGTGACTTGGGGGTGGAGTGTAAAAACACTACAATCACAACAGACACTTTGTTCTCTGTGAATTAGCTCAAAACAACGTCTGATCTTGCAGGAACGTCTGAGAACAATAGTTTAAGACTGTTTCGGTTTTTTTCTGTTCTATTAAAAACAACAGACCTGAG
The DNA here is from genome assembly GCF_027942865.1 of Odontesthes bonariensis. Lineage (NCBI taxonomy): Eukaryota > Metazoa > Chordata > Actinopteri > Atheriniformes > Atherinopsidae > Odontesthes > Odontesthes bonariensis. Next base: position 17,280,934 of record NC_134512.1, on the reverse strand, counting down.
AGTGCTTCTCAAGTTATATTGATGCAAGATGAAAAAAATAAATAAATCAATACAATGAAAAATGGACAGTTCACTTTAGTCTTCAATTAACCCTCATAGGGTCTTCGGGTCTGTGGGACCCATTTTCAGGTTTTAGCTTAATAAAAAGTATACAAATAATTATTTTTTTCAAACTAAGATTCATTGGCCTTGGCTCATTTTCTGTGAGGAACATAAATCAGAAAAAATTTTCAATGACCCCCCACCTGTATACCCCCCCTTCACATTTATATTACATACAGGGTCTTCGGGTCCACTGGACCCGGGGCTAGTGAAAGTGTGGAACTCATAGGTCCTGTGCACCCATATTTTCCCTTACTCCTCTCTGGGCCTCTGTGTGTGTGTGTGTGTGTGTGTGTGTGTGTGCGCGTGTGTGTGTGAGAGAGAGAGATTGGGCCCTTGGTGTGAGCACTCACATGTGATAGACATCAGGTGCAAAATTACCAATGTTGGTAATTTTGCAACATTGTTGCAACATTGTTGCAAAATTAGAGCACCCAACACTGTCTGAACCCAGATTCCCACACATTTCACCTTTGCACCCTTGTCTTGCGGGAACCAATCTTGGGGACCTGACACTATAAATAGTTCTGTCAGCGTGGTTCCATACCACAACTGATCAAGATGGCAAAGCGACTCTCTGTTCAGGCTGCCTTACAGTTGATAGTTGAAGAGACAGAGGGTTTTGATGGTGATGCAGAAGAAGTACAATGTGAGGATCACCCGAAATGATCATGGACCATAATGCCACAAAAGGAGGGGTGGACGACCTCGATAAGCTGGTGACTGCTTACAGCTGCAAACAGAAGACCCTACGATGGCCTCTGGTGATATTCGTTGATATGTTGGATATCTCCTCGTACAACACCTTCGTCATTTGGATGTCACTGAGCCCAGAGTGTAATGGGGGAAAGCTGCAGAAGAGGCGTCTCTTTCTTGAGGAATTGGGGAAAATGTTGGTGAGACCTCATCATCATCATCATCATCAACTTTATTATATAGCCTTTTAACACAGCCGTAGCTGAAACAAAGTGCTGTACAACACAAAATAAAACAAGGCTTAAAACACAAGAACAATGTAAAAACAACAATAAACAACAACAATATTAAAATAATAAAAACAATAAAACAATACTAGAAACAGTCTCATGCTGGGTTAAAAGCCAGGGAATAAAAATGGGTCTTAAGACGGGTTTTAAAAATGGGCAGTGAAGGGGCCTGTCTAATGTGAAACGGGAGGTCGTTCCACAGTTTCGGACCGGCAGTGGAAAAGGCTCTGTCTCCTCTGAGCTTCCGCTTGGCCCTCGGTACCTCCAGGAGCAGCTGATCAGCTGACCTGAGGCATCGGGCAGGAGCATACGGATGGAGCAGCTCAGAGAGGTAAGGCGGGGCGAGTCCATTTAAAGATTTAAAAACAAATAAAAGCATCTTAAAATGGACTCTAAAATGCACAGGCAGCCAGTGGAGGGAGGCTAAAATGGGAGTGATGTGCTCCCTCTTACGTGTTCCAGTTAGGAGGCGAGCGGCAGCGTTTTGGACCAACTGGAGACGTGTGAGGGAGGACTGGCTGACTCCAAGATAAAGTGCATTGCAGTAATCCAGCCGTGATGTGATGAAGGCGTGGATTACTGTCTCAAAGTGCGTGCGTGCGAGGAAGGGCTTCACCTTTGCCAGCTGCCTGAGATAAAAAAAGCTGGACTTCACTACTGCACAAATTTGCCGGTCCAATTTAAAATCACTGTCCATCTTAAAACCCAAGTTTGTGACTGTTGGCTTCCTGTATTGCACCAAGGGGCCCAAGTCAACAGGAGGGGATTCACAGGAGCCACTGGGACCAAACACCATCACTTCTGTCTTCTTCTCGTTAAATTTTAAAAAGTTTAAGGACATCCAGACTTTAATGTCTTCAAGACATAACAGAAGTGGTTTCAGAGAGAAAGCATTGTTCTTCTTTAGGGGCACATAGATCTGGCTGTCATCAGCATAGCAATGGAAAGAGATACCATGCTTTCTCAGGATGGAACCCAGGGGCAGCAAGTACAGAGAAAAAAGCAGGGGCCCTAAAATTGAACCCTGCGGAACCCCATATGACAGCGGAGCAGATTGAGAGAAGACGACATCTTCCAAGAACCCCAATCTCTGCAGCCATTGTGAGGAGGATTCAGGGGGAAGATGATGGTGCCACATCCTCCCAAATTACAGAACCACCATCTGCAGAGCCTGAGGTAAGTGTTTGATTCTGTTGCAGTATAAAAAAAAATAATGTATCTGAGAGAGAGAAGTGTTAGTAAAGATTTGTGTCTTTTCATTATTCTACATGACAACAAAAAGAAGCACTGTGAAGTGTGTGGACCCAAGAAGAACAGAAAAACGCAATATACATGCACCCAGTGCAAAAAGTACATATGCAATACACACACAGTGAAACTCTGCCCCTCATGTGTGGTATAGTCTGGTATGAAAATAGCCGTGTTCAATGGGTCTAATGTGTTGTTCAGACAGATGTTATGTGTAAACTGACCTGACTAGGTTGAATTTCTAATGAAATTCAAATAAATAATACTTGCTTCATTTGTACATTTGTTGATTACTTCCAGTTATGCCTGTTATATGATGCATTTCCTTATTTTGTTACATTTTGATAAAAGAATTAACAAAAACAAGTGGCATTTTTATTCATAAATTAAATTTAACATAGGTAAAGGGAAAAAATGTAACATATGTGTTGTTTATAATACTTGCAATTGGGATGGAGTAAACATCTGCAGAGTATTTTAACAAAAAAAGGTTTGATTATGTTGAATTAAAAGCCCCAAAATGCAATGGGTCCACCAGACCCAGCAGGACTCTCTGTGTAACAAAAAGACGAGGACCCTATGAGGGTTAAAGGGTTATGAAAACGGTTTGTTCTTCAGAAAGTGATAAAAAAAAGAAAGAAAATTAGCTATATGAATGAAACTAGAAAGAATTTAATTTGATCCTATTAAAAAGAGATAAGCACAGCAGATAACAGCTCTAATCGTCTTAAAGAAAATCATGACACTCAAAGCCTTACGCCAATAAGTGTGATGTAAATGTGACTTTTTGATGCTCTGTAGTCTTGACAAAAGTTGAACAAAATTTGTAACCTGCACACACTGCATCAAGACCGCCATGTATCATGTCAGGTCAGTGCAGCACTGACAGCGCAGAGCAATTCTAAAACAAGACAAACAAAAATTCCTTTCTAAGATGCTCATCTCTTTTATCCCATTACATTTAAAGTCTTTCTAATGCAACAACATCAAGACATACACAGACTAGGAGCTCCATGAGAAAAATATGTGGAGGGGCCTCTTTACATAAAAATACTAAATCAAACAAAAGACCACAAGCTGCTTTATTTGGCCTCGAAGAGAACAGAAGTCTTAACACTGAGGTTTACAGGAAACTCACACATACTGACCAGTACCTGCTTATCGACTCACATCATCCACTAGAACACAAACTGACTGTCATCAGAACGCTACACCACTGGGAGGAGAGTGCACCTACTAAGGCTGAAGGAAAACAAAAGGAACATCAGCACTCCAAGAAAGCTCTTTAAGCCTTTGGATACCCAAAGGTCGTTGTCAAATCAGCAAAGACAAATGGACTACACCACACTGGTAGAGAAGCTAAGAAGAACAGGCACAAACATATTGTAATTCCATATGTGGCAGGAGTCTCAGAAAAACTTAGAGACATTCCAGTGCACTTCAAACCAAAGAACACCCTCAGACAGAGACTGGTTCACCCAAAGGACAAAACACCCAAACACAAACTGACTGTCTCGTGTGTTGCGCACTGCAAGGAGGAGTGTGCGGACCCTTTATATAGGAGAGACCAAACAACAGCTTCACAAATGCATGGAACAACATAGGAGAGCCACCTCCTCAGGGCAAGACTCAGCAGTGCTCCTACATCTGAAGGGAAAGGGACACGCTTTTGAGGACAGGAATGTATGCATTATGGACAGAGATGACAGGTGGTTTGAGAGAGGAGCCAAGGAAGCCATCAATGTTAAACTGGAAAAAACACCTTGAACAGAGGAGGTGGTCTCAGGTATCACCTCCCCAGCACCTACAATGCAGCATTGTCCCTCCTCCCCAGTTTCACAATCTCTCACATCTTGGATCCTGTGACCAAAACTCACCAGAAGTCCAGTCGCCCTTATTCAAGCTCTTATGATTACCATGACCTGGATGACTGAGAATCTTCATCAACATACTAAATCAAACGTATATTTGTGTGTGTGTGAGTTCACTTACTCCTCTGGCAAAGCCACTTGTTGTTTTCAGAGCAAAACTTTGGTCAAAACACAACGTGGATCCCTCAGGACTGCCATCAACACTGTGTCACACAAGCAGCGTCACACGTTAAAAAAAAAAAAACAGGTATTTGCGTTGAGGATTATTGTGATGTCATTTTAAATGTGCTTACCTGGTAATGATGAAAGCGGTGCGTGTGCAGGGCTGAACACCTCTTACTGCACTGACTCCACATGGAGCTTGAATGCCAGGTGATGACAGCTTTGTCAAACTGTTAGTGTCAGCATTAATGCTGACAGCGCTGCACTCCCTCTTTCCTCCTCCCATATTCACCAACATCACAACATCCCCAAAGTGCAAGTCTCCATCATTTGTCACAGAGAGATTCACCTACACACAAGGACAAAATCCGCCATGGTTACTATTTCAGAGGTGTCATTGTTGGTACTTTCATTTGCATTCTGAAAAAGCTCAAACTCATTTTACCGGTTTTAAAATATTCTGTTTGAGGAGGTCTACTTTCTGGGCTGCAAGCTCACCCCTCTCCTTTTTCTCCAGATATTCTTTCATTGCATCCTGAAAAAACAGTGACACACTGTTAAAATTGGCTTTGTTCTTAGACATTATGAATGCATATTAAATAGTCCATGTGGCATTTTTTTACATTTCCACTATGCACACAATATATGACCTTAAATGATCCAAGCATAGCGAGACAAAACAATTCGCCTGGGAAAGCAGATGCACGCTTAAATCAACGTTCACACACACACATTGTTTGGCTTATCCAAAGAACATGACGAAGACGGTGTTTAACCTGCTCATGTCCAATTTTACACTGTCAAGTGTAAGTCCAACCTTTGTGAAATAAAGGGTCATATAAATATGAAATGTTTCCGGAAATCGGGGCTCGGTCAGACGGATGTCCTGTGAGAGCTCTCTGTCCTTCCGAGTCCAGCGCTGATATACTTCACTTGTGACCACCAATAATTTAACTTGAGATTTCTCCGGCTTGTTCTTGAGCTTCCAATGAAAAAATCGAGCTTTATTAATCCCAACCCAAGCCATACATGTTGGGTTTTGCCTTTTGAAAGTTTGCCATACTGCATTGATGAGCTGTCAAATCCAAGGCCAGATTTACATGATATGAGGATGCTCGTGTTTAAAGAAGCAAATTGGGCTGCCAGCGCAGTAAAAATAATTAACGTTAAAAGGTTTTTATAGCACATAAAGTCTAAGTTCAAGCAGTCTAGTTAAGTTTGGACAGTACAAAATATGTCTAGATAGAAGCATATCTTGTGTCTGCTTGAAGATAACTAAGACAGAGACTCAGATGATTACTTGCAAAAAACATGTTCAATCTGCAGTGGCAGGAGCTGCAGAAGTACTGTCTGTATTATGCAACTTGTGTGATGCATTTTCTTTGAATTATAAAATCCCTTGGTATTAATAAAGTACTTTTCATTACATTTTATTTAATTCTTAACTGTGATTGGTATTGCTTCCTCAGAGCTCTTCTAACCTAAAAATCTACTTCCTTGATGCTGTTCATCTTTCATTTTCGATGTAAAAGGAAATGGAACAAAAATCCATGGTCCGTTCATTGCTATTTTAAAAAAGTTACCATTTTAGAAACAAGCATCCTGAAATAAATAGAGTACCTTGCTTTAATAATCAGTAAAAACTATTCATCACTATTCATTTAGAATCAGTCAAATCAAGCTAGCTTTGTTGTTTAACTTAAATTTTTGTAGCTTCATTTGAAGACCCAATAAAATCGCAATCAAGTAATACTGGACAATTCAACTGTGATCCAATCACACATTTTTCAAATACAATCTGTTTTAAATATGAATTACTTAAAAAGAATCTCTGTTTAAAAATCCATTATTACAATTTATTTGTCAATATCCAACATTGGTTAAACCTGTGTAAATACAAAATTAATTCACATTGATTACATCAATCGTTAAAAACTGTACTGGGAAAGTCCTTATCGAAAAATGCAGTGAAGCTAAAATATGTTCAGACCTTCAACTGTACAGTTGAAAACTATATTGTTTATATCCACGTATGTTTATCTGAGGCTTCACAGGCGATCCAAGATGTTAGCAAACATTTGAAGTGTAATGACTCCTGGAAGGCTCCATGTGGATGAAAAAGTGCCAGTATAAAATGTAAATTACATTGTCACACCGTGTGGAATAAGATATTTTGAATGAAAATATGAAAAGGTAAAACTGTTGTTTGATACTGAGAATCATGAATAGGTTAACTTTCAGAAATTTGCAATTTAGCAGTACAAACACAATGGCAAATGATTTAGATCACTCTGTTCTCTGCTGCAAGTTTTTTTTTTTTTTAACTCTTTTACAATGAAATACAAATTGAGCATGGCTGTTCTCATTTAGCAATCATTTTCTTCCTTGGATGGTTTGTGCTATAGGCTGTCGCTGTACAGGAATAAATGCATCAAAATGTTTAGTAAAAGTCAAGTATGTAAACAATCTTGTTAGATGAACTTCACAATACAATTTGAGAGCCTGGTAACCAAACCAATAATGAACTAATAACCATTTCAAAACAATTTTAACTAATTCGATCGTCTCAAAGTCTAAAAAGTATACACATTTTGGCGCCTTTATTAAATATATTAATTTGCTAGAATGGTCTGACATGAAGTCGATACTACCAAAAAAATATCATGTCTTTAAATTTGAAACAAACCTCCTCTAAGAGCCGGTCCTCATTCCAGTTTCCAGTTTTCACACTTGATCGATAAGTTTTCTCCTTAGCCATTCTGACTATAATTTGGACTAATATTAGCGTGGTTATAGTTTGCGATAGCTAAAGTTTAGGCAACAAAACACGATGCTTAATTTGTGTAGCGGTTTCTAAGGGCAACGGCGTTCTAACCAGTTCTCGCTGATTGCCGCGAGATGGCGGGCTAGTACCGCAGCCTACTTCAGAGCTCGCCTCCAACATTTCCCACAATTCATTGTGATCAACAGACGCTTAAAACCATAGCTTAAAACGTTGTTTTTAATATTGTAAAAGCTCTCGTGAAAAAAATGCAAGTCAACGTCCTTAAAAATTCAACCCTTATTTTAATCAGGAGTGAAATAAGATTACATTGTTTCATTTCCTTCATTGTTCTGAATGCTAGAATCTTTATTTTCAATTTACATGACAAATTAAAACAGTCCGAGTCCAGAAAAAAAGAAATGTCCATGTGTTTGATATCATAGTCCTTTTCCCCCACTATCTGTATGTGTCAGTGGCCATTGGCACGGCCTCTGGGACCTGAGCCATTCCTGTGATCCATCTTGTGGCTTTTTTCCTGCGTTGTGTCAGTGTCATCCTCTTCTTCATCGCTCCTGTCATCACCTTCCAGCTGCAGAATGAAAATAAACCACCAAGAGAACATAGAGTTTAAGGATTAAAAAAAAAAGATGCAATGACATCTTTAACAACAATGAATGACAACACAGAAACACACCTTGCTGAAGATCAACTTAAAAAGCATTCTTGATATTAGAATAGCCCAGTACACATGTAGAATCTGTAGAACCAACAACATGATGTTGAAGAAATAGTAGCCAAAAAAGGGGGGATAAAACTCCACTGGGTACACCCATGTACAGTGAATAAGCCTGTAGAAGATACACACTTGTTATTTGTTATACATTGCCCACCATTGTGCATTTTAGTGCTTCCTTTCATTAACACACTTACCAGAAGGGAAAAATGACAAGTCTTGTCACCATAAAGAGAACCACGAACACCACAAACATGACGTTAGCAGTCCGATGCCACTTGGCATAGTTAAATACCTTGGCACCCTGTGAGATGAACATACAGAGAAAAATGATGGTCATTTTTTTGTTTAGAAGAGTTGGATTAAAGCTGCAGTCTGCAACTCTTTTTCAAGCATAATGCCTGGAACTGTCCGGGGATTCTGAAAGTAGTACATTAAATACCCCAATACAATAAAAAAAATGTTCTCTAGGTCCCCTATATGTCCCGCTAGGTCCCTCCAAAGCCAGCAGGTTTGTTTACAAAATTGCAGACCGGACCGGTAAAAGGTAACCAATCAGGTTACGAGCTGGGCTCTGCTGCCTGTCAATCACCGATTGTGCACGCGCGATACAAGGTAGGCTCGTCCCCACGCTTATTTATCTAGACTATTGAACTTCATTACGGGCTAGTCTACTTACTGTGTCTTCCATGATCGCAAATGACAGGTGAGTTGATGAATGAGGAGTCGTGTAGGCGCATCTGGCGTGCACGTCTACGTGCACGAGTTCTCATGTGTTTTGAAGGGGCGGGACAGGAAGTTGAATAACTTTTTATTTTTCGGTTAAAAAATAAGCATTTCTTGCATTTTGCGACTACGGAGGTCACCGTTTTCAACTTCAAGCGTTCTGATAGATCATGTAAACTCTTAAAATGCCAAAAAGTAGGACTTTACATATGACAACAACAAATCTTGCAGACTGCAGCTTTAACTGACAGCAGTTAGATTAAAGTCAGGCTGTACTGAGGAACAACAGAAAAATTAAAATGTGCCATTTAGAAGTAGTTTCATTCCACATTAAAGATCATTTGGCACTGAATTTAGTCATAGAAATATTTGTTTGTGCATCAGGTGTCATTAGTTATCTCAACTGTGATGCCTACAGCTGTCAGTAAAGCCAAAGGTCTTTATGTTTATTCATTTGGCAGATGCTTTTATCCAAAGCAACTTACAGGTAGGCAGGTAGGGTAAGGGGGTCTTGCCTAAGGACCCCTACTGGAGATAATACCTTTCATGCAGGGGATTTTAACCCAGGTCACCTATATGAAAGGTGGCAATCTTACCACTACAGTATCCAGTCCCGTGTGGATAGTTTTTATAATGTACCTGAGCACATGGTACAAAGCAAAGAACATTTCAAGTTCATGTTTACTGTTGTGAAAGTTCACATTCAGCCCTGTGCACATGGAGGAGTGTGTTACAGCACTCGTATTGGCAGAGGGCATGGAAAGGGGAAAGGTAATTACTGGGCAATATACATATATTTTCATTAAATTTGTCAGCTGAAATTATTAATCATTTGTTGTTTTCAATGATATACCTCATTACTGAAAACAATATAAAAAAAAATGTTGATATGCCTAGAAAGATCACATGTACATGCACTTTTTCCATTTCTCTGCCTCTGGAGTTGTATATAATCTCTATTATGCCATTTCTTCCTTGAGCTGTACCTCTTACAGGTCAGTACCTTTTTCTATTTCAGTACATCTCATCAACTGCCAGCCAGAGGTGCATACTTTTATACTCGGAGCCCCAAATCTCCATTTCAGTCGCACCAAATGTGTGCAATTTTATTCCTGTCTATATGTGAAGGATTTTTACGAGACGTTTGTTTCTTATTTTCATTCTTAGAGTGATTCCAATGACCTTTTTTCCAAAACATATGTTGATAGCTTGTTTTTTCTGGCTTTTGTTAGTATATTTTGATCTACACAGTTACAAAAAAAAAAATATCCCAAATCTGCCTATAGAAATCTTTGACTGTAATATGTCAACAAAATGTAACAAGAATTTTTATCCAAGCTACATCCACAGTTCTGGAAACTGATATATATAGTTTTACAAAGCATGTAATACCAAGCACACACACGCACATATAATTCTTAAAACTCCACACTCGCCCCCCTCTTTCAAGCTTATGTCCTCCACCAGAAGCCTGAGAGCTTGAGGTTTGTACAAGGTATCTTAGCTGTTCCTAGAACTGCGCTCTTCTGGACATAGATCTCTGATGTTGTTCCTGAATCTGCTGGAGCCACTCTCCCAGTGTGGGGGTCATGGCCTCGAGTGTTCTGATCACCACTGATACCACTGCTGCTTTCAGTTGCCATATCTTTTCAACTTCTTCTTTCTGCAAGGCTTTTTGTTTGCCTTCTTCTTGATGTTGCCGCCATTTGGAATTGTTACGTCTCTCCCTACTGCCTTCTTCTGTAGTTTGTCAACCACCACAATGTCCGGTTGGTTAGCCATCACCTGCTTATCAGTCTGGAACTGGAAGTCCTACAGGATCTTAGCTTTGTCATTCTCCACCACCTTTGCAGGTGTCTCCCACTATAACTTTAACCCCTTCCCTGGGTTTCAGCTGCCTGAGACATTCACTTAAGTGTTCATCACTGTGGGCATCTTCCTGATATATTCCTGGATATTTCTTGTTTCATCATGGACAGTGTCTCTGATGCTCACTCTTTCCGCTTAGTATACAATCTCAGGGTGCGGCACTTGGGGTGAAACCCTTCATGCATAGTAAGGAGCTTTCTTGTCTTGATGTCAGTGGCTTCTTTCTCCTCCTTTGGCCAATATACATATATATATATATATATATATATATATATATATATATATATACATATATATATATACAAATATTAACCCGAGTAGGTCCTTTAAAATAACTTTAAGTAAAACTAATGTTTTTGTTTAAAAAAAATCAGAATAATGTGTGCACCATTTAAAATGTGAAATCGCAACAAAGTGCAAGATGTAAATAATAACGTCTTTGCTTTACCAAAACAAGAATTTTAATATTCAAGGGATCGTAATACTGACCTCAAGCAATGAGTCAGAAGAGTCATGAACTGCCATCACAAGGGTTCCAACACGGATGTAGTTTGAAATCCAGGAGAAACTCAGGAGAGTCAGTGTGGCTATATGATGAATCACCTGCTCTTTGAAGTCCTACACACATACACATGACGGGTGAAGAAAAAAGCATTGGACAGAGTCTACTGCAAGTTTTTAACATACAATATTCCATGGAATTTTTCACAAAACATTATTACACTGGGATGTTATCAGATAGTTGAGTCATTCACTAATGTTCACAAAATCATTCACAAAATCTAATCATTCATCCTCAATTTTAAACTGCAGCTCATTTTTGGGCACTTACTTTTCGTTTTACATCAAATGTGAGGCTGAGAAGCAGAGAAAAGTAGAACCCCATTTCCAAGATGTAATACCAGTACTGCGATGCTAGCAAAGACTGTGTGAACACAGACATATAGATGTTATTATGTATCATCCTGCACGCATGTGCAATCCGTCCTAATAACAAACATAAAATCCTTTACCTGTTTAGGATATTTTGCCCAAACTTCTTTCAGATTATAAAGCCAAGGTTTCTGAAGCAAAAAGAGAAGGAGAGGAGAGTGAGAAGGGGTTAGTCAAGGGTAACAGTAGCCAGTGGGCTCATTGATGTTTGTGTGCCACTTTAACTACCAGCATGTGAGGAAAAAACAAAGAGAGAAAGACAAAATATATGAAAAAAATGTCCCTGATACTTACATCATAAAGGGCCAAGATTCCACCAAAAAATGCAAAAAGATAAAACACACTTCTCCAACTGTTGGCACGCAAGAACAAGAATGTCACATATCTACACAGACACACTTGTCACATCTGTGGAAAATGAACAGAAACAAACACACACACCTGGCCTCACAGAATCTCTTCCGAAGTCCTGGTCGCTCTTGGTTCCTCCTCCTCCTGAACCACACGTCAACCTTCCTCTCAGGCCAACCGGTCTTCTTACATAGAGACCTCAAATCAGCCTGAGACACAGGGGACACGGTCCAGCTGTTATTCTCATTTCAAACTGGGACGTTATACTAGCTTTAGCATTTAGTGTCTGATGAGAAACTTTTGATTAAAAATAAGAACATTTAATATGCATGGCCTGCATACAAAAACTAAAGTGGATACTTCATCTATTACAATTTTCAGATTATCTTTGCTCAACCTTCGAAGGGAAAGTTATTCATAAAAGGCCCTAACTGTGTTATTTAGTTGTGTATTTGTCGTAAAGCTTTAATCTATGAGTCTTTTAAACAGAACTCCACTGAATCTACATCATTTAACTTTTTCTTTTAATGATTTTTTTCTTATATGTTGTACATGAATATGTTTCTTCGCCCACTAGATATCTAGTGGGTGAATCCATACAAGATACTCGACTTAGACTACTACCATGCATAATGTATGTCATTGCTGTTTGAGATATGAAGGTGTAAACAACAAACCATCTTTGTTCCTCCATACCTGTGATGGATTCCTTGTTTGACTGCAGAAGTACTTTTCTAGGACAGGGTTTTGTTCGGCTGTGAGATGTACACTGTCCTCGATCCCCCAAGCATTAGCCAGTGGTGTGGCCAAGCACCTAAAACAGCGCACAGAGTTCTATTGCCTCCTTCCTAACATAACAGCTCTGGGTCTATGGAATTTCTTAACATTGCTTCAAACTCATGCAACATAATCTGAGTATTCTGAAACCAAAAGATTGCATAGCTAAACTCTGACACACCACATTTACTGACACGCTGTATTGTCTTGCCTTTCAAACAGGTATCTGACTAGAAGGAGGCAGAGGGCGCAGGGAAGAACACCATAAAGCTGAGATGCTTTTGCGTAGACACAATCTTCTTTGTCCTCTAGATCTGACCAGGAAAGATTTCCTGGCAGCCACAAACGGTCCCACCACAGCCACTCAACAACTGTCTGCAACATGGCACTAAAATGAGAAAAACCTAAGTTTAAAAACACAATCCATAGCAATTAAATTAATATTCAAGGGATTTGATTTTTATATTTGTTAAATGTTGATTATGAAATTAGACAGATCTACAAGTTTAAATGCAAGAATAGTAATTAGATACTATTAAGATATAACCCTTGATTTGTTAAAATTCATCATTTTAGTTTTAAATAAGTAAAGCTGAAAGGCCTATATAGATTTTTTCCCTTAACCTCACCTTTATAATTTTAGGATTTATACAAGACTAGAGACTATTTAAGACTAGGCAAAAATTTGTTTTGTACTTCTCTTTTTTAGCACTTAGAAAATCAGCTGGACAAAGTTGTGTAAAGCCACTGAAACAGCCAGATCCATATTAAAGATAAACTGAGCACACATGTGACTGGCGTGCAGAAACAGCTATTGCTTTGGTCCAAAAAGATTTACAGCAAATAGAAAGAAAAAAAATCTGTGAACCTGCAGTTGTGTATACATTGGAGATGGAGAAATGCAATAGATATCAAAGGGCAAATAAGATTTAAAAAAAGGGGTGAGGGACAATTCATGGAGACAGAGATTAAAGAGAAGTAAAGTCCTTCTGGTGGACTCTGCCCATTACAAAGCGCAGATAACATGCATTTGAGCAATTAAAACCATCGTAAAATGTGCAATAAAAGCTGCTTAGATAAATGTTGATCATGACAACTTCCTGCTCTCAAACATACTCACTAAGATAGGCTAAGTCATGCCAGCGTGTCCCTGAACCTAAAAGGTTGTTAATTAGTCAGCATAGGAAAAGGCTTACATACCTGCTGGCAGTGTTGTCTTGACAAGTTCCAACAGAGGAGAGGGAGGCTGAGGCAGACACAGAAACTGTGCAATTAAGTCTGATGAAGCTAAATTAAAATATTATGTGAAATCTAATCATTTCCTCCACTTGGTCTTCTCTTTGACAATAAATGTTGAAATCCAAGTCTTCAAATGTTATTACATCCCGTCTTGCACGCCAGCTTGAGCATACATCAGTGGAGGTAAATGTACCGTACAGCCGAGCCTACGTGTTCACAAACTCACCCTCGGTGCTCCCAGTGCAAGTAATGCTGAATGTTTTCCAGGGATCTGGTTGATTGAAGCCAGTCTGTTACTCATACAGTTCATTTATTGCACTTATCAACACCAGATAACAGTACTGTGAGATCCTATGTGTTCATCCTTTTGACTTTGTGGAGCCACACTACAAGAGCAAAGTAAAAAGAGAAAAAAAAGAGTAAACAGCTCGAGCCGGTACTTTCCCTAACCTGTGCGAAGCACCTTGCTGTGTGTGAACCGACTCCACCTGAACATGTTGAATTTGATCCATGTGTGTGGTCACTCCCCTGGTTACAAAGACTGGGATCTTTCCCTCCCACTTTGTCTGCTCTTGTGATCAAACCCATTTAGTTGCTGCAAGTCGTTCAAGATTAGGAACTGGAAACCGCTGGCTGCCCTTGGAGCATTTTGCATTTTTACGTTGTAAATGGTAAGCTCCTACAGTCAACTGAGTGTGGGATTGTTTGCGTACCCTCACCTGCAAGAATTCCCTTGGAATGTTGAAAAGCCCCCACAAAGGCCCCATTCACTGGTGGGGTGGAGGAGGTGGAGGAGGAGGAGGAGCCAGGAGATAAATAAGAACTCTCTCACACAAAGACAAGAGTGGAACATCACTCTACAGAGATAGCTTCCTGAGTTAACAACAAACATATAACTACAAATAAAGTGACTGTGGGCTTGGCAAATTATTTTTCGGTCCGTTTAATGTGGGAAACAATGAATTTCTAATAATTAGTTGCAGTTATCTCGTAATTTTTTAGTGATGATGTGATAAAGCATTGAAAATGCCAGGCTTCAGAGATACACAAAAGCAAATGAACACATTAAGGTACAGACCACTGAATGATTTCTTTATGTCATCATGCACCAGAGGGGGGCAATAGAGACAACAAGTAGGGCTCGTGACAGTTTAGAAACTACCACAATCTCCCTATCCCAGTCTACTGATGACACGTTATTGATGTTGAGTTATTGCAGGTCTTGTATTAACTGAGTTCAGTCTGCTATCTTTGAATATATGAATGTAAGGTATTATTTGCAACCTCTTATACAAGATGAAATCTAAGTAATTCAACAAAAACTGCATCAACATTTGACTTCAGTGAGCTCAAAAAGAAGAACAAATATCAAAAATATGTCATAGTTTTATTGGAATTTTACATATTTTATATATCAAAACCTCTAAAAACAAACAGTAGAGCTACAAGCATAACTGTTGATCCAAGCTGTGATGTATATATTGTCATCTTCCTCTGGTCTACATGGCAGCACTGCTGCATGTGTGAGAATAGAACGGGATTTAAAAAAGAGAACAGGAAATAACACAAGAGCACTGGCTATAGAGATGTGGCTGTGGGCAAAATGATAGAACACACACACACACACACACACACACACACACATACACACACACACGCACACACAGGAAAAACCAAACAACCCCTCCCCCAAAAAAACAAAAGAAATAAAGTAAAAAGAGTCCAAAGGTGGTCTTTGTTGTTCATAGGAAAGAGAGTTTCTGAGCAGTCTTTCTTTGAAGTGTCCAGCCTCAATCACTGAGTAGTATACATTTTGGTATAAATAGTTGTATGTGTTTGAAGATTAAAAGGACAAAAATTAGGTCCATTTAATAAGGATAATTTCTATTTAGACCCCAGGTAACTGCAGCAAGGAGATACAGCAGGAGGGATGTGGCCCCAGGCACAAATAGGAGAAGCTAATCTGGATAGTTCTCCCCCTCCCTCTGCCACCCTCTGTCTATCCCTCCCTGTCTTGCCCTGCAGCTCTCTTCATACTGCTGTATTGTTGCGTTTCAGTTCACTGGGTGAAGGTGGGATGCGGTCTCCAAGCTTTGTAAAGCTGGTAGAATGGCTAGGCTTTGTAGAGGGCCCCTCATCACCGGGCGCTCTCGATCGTGCAGGCAGGGTGGAGCACCGGGCTTTGCCTCTGGAGCGTGGCAGCTGAGTGGGAGGGCCTTTTAACACAAAAAGTTCACTTGAGGCTTGGGGCTGTTGGGCCAATGGCTGCTGTGGAGATGATGGTGATGTAGAGGTGTGTGGGGGCGTGAACGGGTTGGGTGATGCTGATGAGGAAGAGGCCAAGGGAACAAGGGGAGTTAATGTGGCCTGCTGATGGAACCGTGTGAGGCTGGTGGAGTGGCTGGGTCTTGGCAGGCTGTAACAAGCCTCAGTCCCTCTGTGGCGGGAAGGCAGGGTGGAGCAGCGGGACTTTGCTCTTGAGTTTGGCTCTCTGGGAGGAGGAGCAATTAGTGAAAAGCTCTTTGTTTCAACATCTGATGATGTAATTTCAGTTCTGGAGCCCTTTAGACTCTGGGATGAGCCTCTTTTAGATGAAGGAAGTGACTGAGACTCCTTCTCTTTCTGGAGATCTTGTTTGGACTCTGAACGGGGAGGCTCATTTTCAACAGCTGTGCTTGATGAGGGCTCTTCATCTGAAAAACAGAATATAGAAAAATTAAACATAAGTGAGACTGGCTTACTTTATGTGCAACATTAGTATCAACAGGGCTCAAGCATCAATAATGATATTAAAAAGGTTGAGAAGAACAAGAAAAAGCTGAAATTATGAGATGACACATGGGGTTTTCTCCTCTCACCTAACAGGCCCAGCTCGCTCATGAAAGAGTCCAAATCTACTGTAAAATTTTCCTCAGCTGGCTTCGTTTCACCTTCATTTTCATCTTCCTTTTCATCTTCCTGTTCATCTTCCTTTTCATCTTCCTTTCTTTGTCCTCCTTCCTCTATTTCCTCTCCTCTATCCTCCTCTTTACCCGCTTTTCCATCCTCTTCTTTCTCTTCACCATCTTCTTCGATTTCTTTGCCCTCTGCCCCTCCAACTTCATCACTTCTCTCGTCATCTCGCTCTTCTTGTCCTTTACCTTCAACTTCTACGATTGACTTCTCAACCTCCAGATCGCAGTCATCAGACCCTCCCGGTTCATCCAAATTGATCTCAACCCTCACTTCTCCCCCATGCTCCTCCTCCTCCACTTGGTGCACTTCTTCCTCTTCTGAAGGGGCCTCCACCACAATGTCTATATCAGCAGGTAAACAGGGCGTTGAGCTTTTTGGGGCGTGAGTTTTGGCACATGCTTCTTGGTCTTGATTAAGTAGAAACTCCTTTAGCGCCATATTCTCTTTTTTCAGCTGTTCCCGCAGGGATCGTGGTACATCTGGGATCAACCAAGCAACCAACATGCTGAGGAACATGGCGAGATTCTGTAAAAAAAATAAAAAGACAAGGAAACGTGTGTTCTTCTTTTCCAATTGAATTTTGAGGATATGCTTGAGAGCGTATTCCCCAAACTGTCACCCCAGTTGCTTAATAATCTATGAAATATAGCAAGAACATAAGTGTCATGGCTTTTATTAGCAAGGAGGAATGAACACAATCTTTCTGATATTTCAATATATAGGGATGCACTGCTCTGCTGGAGCAGCTCTGGGGTGAGTCTGGTCTGAAATGTCAAACAGACATAAGCAAATTAGTTTCTTAATGTTTCTGCCAGCAGATACAGAAAATTAGTGAGGACTAAAACTCGCTATATTGTATCATTGTATTAACTCTAACTTGATGCTTCCCAACATTAATTGCTGTTGAACATTCTTTAAATGACCCCACTTATTGCAGTCATAAAAAAAGAGAGCGGTAGAAACATATTGCTATGAGTTCAGTCTGCATCAGCAGCTATTAGGGGAGAGCTGCACCAGTGCTTACCAACTAATCTATAAAATTATGCATTGTCACATTAAAATGTCAGAGCTGACTGGAAATTTTCAGATCACTGAGAGCTTTTTTTTTTTCTTCTTTTTAAGGAGACAAAAAATCCTTCAATTAGATATTTATAGCAAAGTGGCCAAGCCGGATTTTACAAGAAGGCAAATGCTGGGAATTTGGCCAAATGTATATGAATAACTCTCAAGACTAAAAGAAGCTAAATCCTTTTATCTGATAAAACAATGACAGAAGTATTTGGCCACAATTCAAAACAATGTGTATGCAGAAAACCAAGAGTATAATCTGGATATAATCATGCTATGGATTAGTCCAACAAGACAACAACGTAAAGCATGCAGCCAGGAAAACACAGGAGTGGCTATTAGATTACTCTGTGAAAGTCCTGAATTGACCCAGGCAGAATCCAAAACTGAACTAAGGAGGGACTTGCGCACTGACACTCCCCATTCAGCATGGTTGAAATTTCCCAAAGCAGGCCTGCTAAAATAGAAGGATTATTCCCCAGACTCGAGGTTGTCATTGTTGTCAGAGGTGTTTTACTTAAGTACTAAGAGATACATCTGAGCTGGGTTTATTGATGGAGGCATTAAAAACAACCTGAAATAAGATGCTGGCATCGAATCTTAAGGAAACATACAATTTTCAAAATAATTTAGATTTCTAAGCTTTGACATTTCATATTGCTCATAAATTAAACACTATATCTAATGAATTAAAAGACATTCATGGATATTAAAAAAAAAACCCAAAAAGACTTCAGAGACTAGACAGATTTAGACTAAATTTAAAATAACCTCTATTGCAAATACTATTTTGATACCTGGAAGAATATTACAAAGGCCAGTCTTGCAGCCAGGACAGACCAGTACTGTTTGGAGAAGGTGTAGGCATCTGGGCCCCATGGTGGATCTCTATAGTCCTTATACCTAAAAAAAAAAATCTGAGTCAGTGAGGAGAAGCAAGGGGGAACCTATGTCAGCATGACTGAATGCAGACAGAAAAAAATCAGGGGATGGGAAGATTTTCCTTTAGTAAGACCCTGCAATCCATGACACATTTTACAGTAAAGGAAGAGTTAAGCTGCTGGCTAAGGGATTTAAAGGAAGATCCAGGTGGGTCAAGGGTAAGAGAGCCACTCTGACCTGCACATGGTCACTCCGGTGATGAGCGTGGTGGTTGGTGCTGTGCCAAGAGGAAAATTGCTGACATTAAAGTAGGAGAGTGAGTGCTCTGTGTAGCCGCTCATGGTGCCATTTCCACTGTACATATACTGGTAGACCATTCGTGGAACAAACTCTGATGTGAAGGAGATGACGAATGCCTAAAACAAAAGAAAACAAGTAGTGAAACTTATATTACATCACAACATAATACATCTCCAATTCCTACTGGCACACCAGCTAAATCCGCCATATCCAACTGTATAGCCTGAAAACTTCTTTCAGACATATACTCACAATCTGACATCAGTGATAACAAAGGCCTTCTACTATGAGTCTGGAAGTTCTCTTTGTCTCTGTTGGGATGAAGCGACTGAGATGAGGACACTTACATGTCAAACCAAAAAAATCTTTAGGTTCAATTTGGGTTGGAGTCACAACCTTAACGTTTAAATATTTGGTCTGATTATCATGGGCATAATAAACATGTTCTCCACGTGAAGGCTTACAGATGCCAGCCACTTCACAAATCAGCAGCAGCATACAGAGCAATGCCCCATTAAAGTTAAGGAAGGAGAAGATTAACTGCTTAAGATGTGCAACAAATTACAGTAAAGGAAAACCAAAAAATAAGGAGGTATTAGGCCATTATGTGCCATGAGGACAGCTTAAGTTTTACATGGCATTGAGTCTACTCCACTGGAATTCTACCAAAGAGACTCAAGGGTGGCACAGTGCTACTTAAAATGTTTTACCCAAATCTCCCAAATGTTTTCAATTAGTCTGAAAGATGGTGAATTTAAAGCCAATGGCTTATGATGTTTAGCACGCTGTTCAGTGAACCCTATGACAAATGTAAATGTACTTTATTTATACAGCCCTTTACAGACAATCCTTACGATGTACCAAAGTGCCTTACATCAGGTAATAAAAAAAAAGAGAAGAATAAGTAAAAACAAATAAAAACAATAAAAGAACAGTGAAAGAAATAAAATACAACAAAATCGAATAAGATAAAATAAAATAAAAGTGTCACAATACTACTGGGTATTAAAAGCAATCCTAAATAAGTAGATTTTTAGCTTAGATTTGAAGAGGCAAAGGACAAGTACATCCAATCCAATCCAAAACTAATTAGCAAAATGTCCCCCCACAGCATAACTGACACATAAAATCCACTAAAGGGGTTTTGTCACCCCTTTGTAGTGAACAGAAATGCAAAACTCACCTGTACAAAAATGAAATTAAAAAGAAATACTCAACATTTTCGTCTGATCTAAATGATCAAATGCATACAGCAAAACTTCCTGCCAAAAAAAGTCATTTGGAAGTAATTTTTTTATTTTCCAGGTTGCACAAAGATGTGGCTGCAGAAGTGGCACGTACCACGTTAGAACAATTCTGCCAGGGATAAAAAAAAAAAAAAGCTGCACACAGAAAAGACACAAACAAACACACACATGCACACTTACATTGGTAATGACAGAGAACTTGCTGATTCCACAGAGAAAGTTGTACCAAATCCCTGGAGACAGCATGTGCATGAAAAGAGACAAATAGTGAAAGGGAAGCGTGTCCATCCACATGTATGTGCGTGTTTGTGTCAATGTATGTGTGTATGTGGAAAGGAAAGGAAACAGATGATCAGAGTAAAGAAAATTAAACTGATTAAAAGTTCCACGATAAATTTTTCACATTCACACAGAAACAAAGCAGGGATGTTCTCATGTGTGATTTGTACCTATGTCTTTACACCTCACAGCATCGGGCCGCCGGAGCTCAGTGACAAATTTTGCGGCGTCGAGGCGGATCTCAATGACATTGTTGAGTAAAGCAAATGCAGGTGCCAGAGGGAAGGAAGCCACGAACAGAGACACAAATCCGTACTGGATTACTGTAGATATTAAGACACATGAAGACATAATCAGAATTATACTGTGCAGTTCCAGAAGAGAGAGAATCAGTGAAAAAGTAACTTACTCATTTCCATGTACTCTGGGCTGACACCTTCGAATGGTTCAAGGGCAAAATCTTTGTCAAACTGTTGCTTTGGTCTCCTCTCCTCTGTTTCATTCTCCTCATTCTCTGCTGCTCTTTTCTTTCCTTTTTGCTCCTGTATTGTTCTGTGCATCTTTTTCAGCTTACTAAAAAGAGAGAACATAAATTACAGAGAAAAATAGTAAATAGATTATGGTTTCCATAAAAATGATCACGCTACTGTATTTACAGCACATGTATGTATGAAGTCAGTACAAAGAACTAATGACGGTATAAAGTAAAAAGATTAGATTTGAAATGATGACGCTTGAATTAAACTGGTTTTAAAAAAGTGTATGTCTTTAAAGTTTGATGCCAGAAACTCACTTAAAAATGACGAGACAGTGGCAAAAAACATGCACCCAATGTAACGTTTCTTCGGTTAGGTTGAGAAGCAAAATTTCAGTAACATGACCACATTAAAAAGTGTCTTCCAGTACACAAAAAAAACAAAACAATATCCAGACGTGTGAACGCTCTCACAACTGGAAGGGGAACCCTGCTCTGAAAGAACATGGCCACTTATTCTGCAGTGTCTATGACTGAAAGGTCTTATCTGTCACAATGATGACAGGAACGAAACAGTACTGTAATCTGATGTGTCTGCACTTGTCAGATCAGAGCTTTGTAAAAGGTACGTTTTTGGGACCCGATACAGCAGAACACGTGCCTGCCTTCTTCCAGAACAGGGAGCATTTTTAGCATAAAACTGAAAAACTTTGTGGATCTGCAGTGTGAAAGAAAAAAGACAACAAAAGAGGCCCCCTACTCCTGAGTGGCTGAAAAAAACATTTTCCTTTCAAAGCTACAGTTATTGTTATCCTCAGATCCCAAAAGTTTTGTTAAAAGAGGTAGTACAGTACAGACAGCTAAAAGTGACGCTTTTCTAAAAATATATAGTTCGAATCAAATTCAGAATGAGCATTACATTTCTAAAACAATTCAAACTTTGATTCGTTGTCTTTGTTGTACAGTGTGTGGTTTGAATACAGAATAGTTACAAACAGGGCTATAAGAACATGTATATTGTATATACATACGGAATGAGAATCTCAAACACATTGTTTTGAATGAGCTGCTTTCCAAGCATTATCATGCTGAGTTGGATGCACAGCTCAATGAGGCAGCCTGGAGGAGCACACTGTGGATTGCAAAACACAGGTTTACTTAAAATAGAGATGCGACTTTGTCTAACATATACATACTGAAAGACAATAATCAGTAATGTGGGAGGCAGCGCCTACCTCCTCCATGCGATAGTCTCCAAAGACGTAAACGTGATCACCGGGCCGCCCAACAAATCTGGGAAAAGAAGACCAAGTCAAACAATAAAGAATGAAGACAGACGACAGTTTAAATTTACTGAAGAAAGAAAAGTAAATACGCACCTGCCCTTGAAGAAGGCAACATAGAAAATAGGTGCAAAGGCGTTCATGGATTTCAGGAAGAAAGACTTGAAAATTAACCTCTCTTCAAACTCTTCCTCTGTCTTTGGAAGCTCTGTTGGAAAGAGGGAGGGTTTTATACTGGGGTCATCAATATAATGAAAGAAAATATCTAAGTCACCTGCTGTGCACTCTGAATGACTGCACTGTTGAACAATTTAACACACCAGGTGAGTACCAGTTAGCTTTTTTATCTTATACGGAGTGTATTTCAATCTTTTTTTCCTAAAATTAATAAATGCATAATATCTTGAGCTGTTTTTGCTGTGATTTTATGCTCTGATCACATACATTGTAATACATTTAGCACATTATGTTCATGCTACAATTCATGTAATTGTCTTGTGCCTGCAGTCAAATCAGTCAGTTCATACAGGATACTTTTAATTCATATATGCCCTGCAATACAGCCCTGAATCTAAAATTCATACTTTTAACAGCTAAAAAAATGATAAAATAAACCTAAAAATATCTTTGACGTTTACTTTCATCAATATGACAACTTTTGGTGCTGCCATGACTTTGGTTTGTGAGTACTATAAATCAATTGTTGGTCAACTTGTTTCACCGCTCCGTTTCATCACCACATTCTTTTTCTCCAGGTCAACATATGTCCCACAAGAAAAAAAAAAAAAAAAAATCGAAATAAATTTGTAAACCATCCGCCTTGTGATAGGATTAAATGCAGTACCAAGCTCGGTCAGCCACACTGCAATGGCTCCATAAACTTCTTCCAACACCAGAACGACCAGCATGTTGAGGATGATCCCCGTGGTGGTGACCGTCATCCTCACACTGGCCTTGGCTTCTGGATCAGGGTTCATGGACCACACACTCAACATGCAGACCCGGTAAACTACCACCCCAAACACCGCTGAGCAGGTTACGAAGATCTGAACACGCAAAAAACATGTTCACACAACAAGAAAAGGTTAAAAGAAATGAAATACGATGATTATGATATATTCTAACAGTCTATTTTGAGAATGTTAATATTGTTTTGCTGATTAATGTTATTATTTTCATCACTGTTTTGTTTATTTTTATTGAGTACCAACACTTCTTTTTTCAAATATATAATAATAATAATCAATATCATCAATGATAATATAATATAATAATCAAACAGAATAAAATGAAATAAACAAAAAATAAATAATAATAAAATGAATTAACAGATGACTTAGGGTCACCAGTGTTGGCACGTTAGATTGATGTGAAATGAAAAGTTGAATTTGGAAAAATTTAAAACTGTATGTCAATAAATGAACAACCAAACACGTAATGAAAAATAACAGTAATGACCCCTTTCAACTGTTAATCCATCCGAGCAAATCCACCTGAGCAATTTCAAATGATTAACAGGGGGATCAACAAAGAGACAGATGGCAAATGGAAAAGTGAGAATATGAAGAGAGCATTGATGCAGTACCAGCAGTAGTAGGGTGGACACATTGATGAGATAACCTGACAGGTGATCCTCAATGTCCAGTGACTCAGGCTCTTGCTGTGAAAAAACCCCCAAAAAACCCCAAAACATGCACGTTACTGTGCTGCACTGAAAAATGACGCACACAAACCTTTATAAATGCTTCAGTGCACTGCAGGGTGTGATGAGCTGTAATACTGAGCACATGTTCTGCACAAACACACGCACACACACGCTATGTAAATGATGTGGCAGGTGCATGTTTGCCATCTGAAAGGACAGAAATCTCCTCCCCTTCTTCCTCCCCCTCCCCCTCTTTCAGTCTCCATCAGTAATCTGGGCTAATCTCAGGCAGGTAAGCTGCTTTGGACTCAACCACACACTGCAGGTGAGGGGGGGGGGGGTTCGTTATGTATCAACATAAACTCATACACACAGAATATACATACATTTGTCATATATGAACAATTAAAATGAGGATATGCGTTTTTGTGACACGCCCGCCCCCCAGCAGCCTTGTCTGCTTAGTGCACTTCCAGAGCAGTGCAGTGATACCTGGGAGGCCAGCATCTGGTCTGTTTCTCCATCTGCACCATCTCCAGCTTGAGTCAGCTAAAGCAGAGAATAAAAACAGTGTGAGTGAAAGTACAAACTTTACAGTTTGTTGCAAATTACAAAACACAGATAGATTTTACCTTCTTTTTTGATTGTGTTTTGATCTTAGCTTTTTTCTCCTGAAGAGCTTCTTCATATTCAGGCCTCAGCTCATCCTGTAGTGCACACACGCACACGCACACAGACATGAATGTTTTAAATCTTCTTTTTTTTTTCTACAACTTCATGCTATAGTTGTTTCAGTTGTGGTCATCAATATATCTACTAAAAAAAACATGCTTTTATGATACAGTAAGGAAAGTAAAGCAAGTCTCAGTTATGTATGTAGCTTTAGATCTCTGAATTTATATATATTATATTACATTTTAATATACATGTATATAATGTATTTTTATTACATTATGAACATTATGAATACATTTTGAAAAATAATACCGCCTCTTGAATCCTGTTTTTATTCACTACTTTTGTCAAAGTGGGTACATTAAATGTGTATTAAAAATTTCCCACCTGGACTCGCTCCTTCAGGCAGCAGACGGTTACATGAAAGACAGAGAGGGGAAGAGAAAACGGCATAGCTGCATGAGACTGTGACTGTTTGATTTGCGACCCCGCTCTGTCATCTTATCCAACAAGTGCCCTTTAAGGCCAATCCCATTACAGCCCTTCACAGGGTTAATGCATGTATACATGGCTGGCCACGAGTATAGCCTTTTTTTAGTTCACAGGTAATGGACAGATGACGATCGTCTGGGAAAACCACGACTGTCATCATGATCGACCCGGGTGAATGGTGATAAACAAATGGCTGAAAAAGACTAAATCATTTCTGTTCACGTGACGTGACAAAGAAAAATTATATGAAATGTTTTAAGTTTCTATTCTCATGTAAAACAATGCACACATGGTTTTCATGGTTTTTGAATACCTCCTCATCCTCCAAGCTCGTCAGGTCCCACGTATGTCTCAGACACATCTGCCGCCTCTTCCAGTGCTCAAGGAAACACGCAGCTGCAAAGGCAATAGACACAAAGAAATAGTTCAAAATAACTGAAAAAGAAACTCAAACTCTGACTTTTAAACAACTTTTGACTGACCAGGCCAGTCAAACAAACCAGTGCCGCATGTAGTTAACAACTGTATTTATAAGAGCATTAGGAAGCCGAGTTCAATACCGATTTCAAATAAGCAAACACAACCAAGTAAACTTCTTTTTTAAACCACACATTTGCATTAAGTATTCACTCACTGTTAGTGGTGGCTTTTAGGTAACAGCTTGATGTTATAGTTCTCATAGTAACACTAACTATTGCTGTGACTTGTTGTGCATCCTCTCAGGAAACTGACCCCCCCCCCCCCCCCCCCCCAACCAATACACTGTAAAGCACTCTACGTGTGCTATGAATATGAGACTACATTTTAACTTAGCTCTGTCTCTGGTACTAACACTCAAAAAAAACTCTGTAAAATACACATCCTTTCTATAGTAGACTCCTGTATAGTTTTCTCCTCTATAGGATCAGCAGCAGTGTGAAACTGCGGTTATTGAGAGGAAAAAGTAAAAAAGTCTCCACATATATGTAAAGCACACACTGTAGGGGATAGATTGGTACTGAACTGAGGAAGGCTGCATCCAGCACTGAGTAGCAAAGGGTTGCAGATCTTATCAAAAGAAGCACAACAACTGTTTACACAGCTGACCTAGGGTCGCTTAAGAAAAAAAACAGAAGTGCTGAGTGTAAATCCTCACTCTCTGCTTATAAATCGTCCACTTGGGATTTGTAATCCGGGTCGCACGGATTTGAAAACAACTTCCATCTTCAAAACAAAAAGGAATGGCGTGTGTGTGCAGCAACTGAGCGCTGCTTCTGAAATGGTTTTGGTGCACTTCGCAATTTTTCTGCTGCAACCATCTGGCTCCCACATTTATCATTTTATCCTTTCAACTGTTTTTCACTTGAGTTTTGTCTTTTAAGAGGACAAGACCCAATCCCTCCTTTACTCGTCTCATATACCCGAGTTTGATAAAAAAAAAAAAATTCTTGTGACAATATTCAGTGTTTTCTCATTTTTAACATGTATTCTTTCCTTTTTAGGTGAAGGTCTTTGACTCAACTTCTGCTGTTTTAAAGCGTTCAACAGCAGTGTTTAATTCTTTCTTCATTGGTTTGGTCTATCTTGGCTCACAGTGGGTGATTTAAAAATATGTTTCCTATCTTTGTCTGGGAGTTAGTCAATTTAAATGACTTTACTTGCTGTAACACCATCAGGGAAGTGTATAGTTACCCCACAGCGACATGAAAATGGCAAAGAGGACAGTAGCTCCATTGTCAAACAGGTATGAAGCCCGGGCCAGTGAGCACACCGTACTCAGACGCCAGTAGTCACACACCGCATCGCACAGTGGACACATTGTGATGTTCAGGTTGTCATCACATGACTCCTGACTAAAATACGCGTGAAAAAGCAACACAATATGGAAAACAATATTAATTCTTTCATGGTGGTAATGTCATAGTAATTTAATGAGCATAATAATTACTATAATTTGAATGGAAACTCTCTGCATACCTTGGTACACTGGTATCCACAGTAAATATGCCATACAGGAAGACAATGATGCCCAGCACAGAGGGGGGGATGAGGAGCTGAGTATAAACACCCAGCCAGGCAAAATACAACCCAATCTGTTCTCCAAAGTACTCCCTGTAAACACAGATTTATATGTCAACCAGAGTTAAGCCATTTTAGACACTGTAAACTTTCATTTTTAACTTAAGGCTGAAAATATTAATCTAATCTGTCGATGCACTCCAGAACCTAGGAGAATAACTACTTTTGACCTTAATAACCCCATGGTAACAAACTGTGATAACCAGAGACATTTCAAACATTTTGCCTCACTGTTGCCTCAGAGGCATCACTTTGGTATTTGTGACTTTGACAGCATTGCAATCACAGACTAAGCTGGGAATTAGTTGTGGTTTGCTTTTTACCTTATCAGGTCGACAGGCTGATATTTGAACATGACTCCATAGTTGGCCCATTCTTCATGTAGGACCTGGAGGATGGAGGACACATTACATAGGACCAATCTACCAGTTAATAGTTAAAGACTGTGTAGGCATTGATTATTGTTAATATGAAAACCCTGGTGCTTTGATTGTGTGATGTAGAGACTATGTCAAAACAAGGTGTTGACTGCTTTTTTTTACTTGTGTCCTTTAAATATCTCAATACCATGTGAACATGTTAATAAGGCTGAAATGTTTACATTTTATTAAAGGTTGCTTTGAATAATTAAATATGCAGAATGCAAATGCACTTCAGAAGTCGAGCTATGGTTCTAACTCTACTTGGCCATTTAACTAGACTACTTGCCTTGCCACAGTACCTCTACCCCTTGTGGTTATACTTTGCTACTAGCCTCTTCTTTTTCTATGTAGTGGCTTATTCAAAAGCCAGGCTTATTCATAGCCCATGTCAGAAACTATGAAGCATGTGCAGAACGCCTAGGCCAACTTGAGTTCCCCTGAACTTAAAGTATACATGCAAGAGTAATTCATCTCCCAGCTGTAACTGTTAATCCAACTTTAAGAAATTCCATTGAGAATGATTCCACATGCAAACATGTTTACCTGAGTTTTAAAAGACTGGTTTTAGTTGGACTAACTCAATAATCATTTTTATTGTTTTAATATACTGATTGGTTTGATTAGTACAAAGCTAAAAGGCTTAAAAATATATTAAAGATATTCAACAAGTTAAATCAGTAAATACAAGATTGAAAAGGATTTAAAACAAGCTCCACTTCTGAATAAGCACCTGCGTGATGTTTGGTAATCAGCCCGAAATACTGGATTACTTGGAGATTTCACCAGTTTTTAACTGTAAAATCATCAAATGCACTTCATACATTTGTTACTGGCCGGGACTTCAGCTGTGAGGGGAGACATCTGAATTCTAACATCACACAAATTAGTCACCATGACATGATGCAGATGATGAAGGCCTGCCCTGTTTTGTAGGGTCAAGAACAATTGGCTATGTAAGCCAAAAATTATGCATTTAAAATCTGTTCACGCCTCAAAAAATGGCCTCATCTGGGGTGACCCTATCAACTAGGTCATGCCAATTATTTGAAAATATTTAAACAAGATTACTTCCGAAGATTACTTCCGACGGGCTCACCACCCGTGGGAGGGGCCAAGGGGGTCGGGTGCAGTGTGAGCTGGGTGGCAGCCGAAGGCTGAGACCTGGGCGGTCTGATCCTGGGCTACTGAAACTGGCTCTTGGGACGTGGAACGTCACCTCTCTGTTGGGGAAGGAGCCTGAGCTGGTGCGCGAGGCTGAACGGTTCCAACTAGATATAGTCGGACTCACCTCGACGCATGGCTTGAGCTCCGGAACCAGCCTCCTCGAGAGGGGTTGGACTCTCTTCCACTCTGGAGTTGCCCGTGGTGAGAGGCGCAGAGCAGGTGTGGGCATACTTATTGCCCCCCCGGCTGTGCGCCTGTACATTGGGGTTTACCCCGGTGGACGAGAGGGTAGCCTCCCTCCGCCTTAGGGTGGGGGGACGTGTCCTGACTGTTGTTTGTGCTTATGCACCGAACAGCAGTTCAAAGTACCCACACTTTTTGGAGTCCCTGGAGGATGCACTGGAGAGTGCTCCTCCAGGAGACTCCCTCGTCCTGCTGGGGGACCTCAATGCTCATGTGGGCAATGACAGTGAGACCTGGAAAGGGGTGATTGGGAGGAACGGCCCCCGATCTGAATCAGAGTGGTGTTTTGTTATTAGCCTTATGTGCTCGTCACGGACTGTCCATAACGAACACCATGTTTAGGCATAAGGGTCGGACCCCTCTTTAAAAAGGGGGACTGGAGGGTGTGTTCCAACTATAGGGGGATCACACTCCTAAGCCTTCCTGCTAAGGTCTATTCGGGGGTACTGGAGAGGAGGATCCGCCGGATAGTCGAATCTCGGATTCAGGAGGTGCAGTGTGGTTTTCGTCCTGGCCGTGGAACAGTAGACCAGCTCTATACCCTCAGCAGGATCCTGGAGGGAGCATGGGAGTTTGCCCAACCGGTCTACATGTGTTTTGTGGACATGGAGAAGGCGTTCGACCGTGTCCCTCGGGGACTCTTGTGGGGGGTGCTCCGGGAGTATGGAGTGCCGGACTCCTTGATATGGGCTGTTCGGTCTCTGTATGACCGGTGTCAGAGTTTGGTCCGCATTGCCGGCAGTAAGTTGGACATGTTTCCTGTGAGGGTTGGACTCCGTCAGGGCTGCCCTTTGTCACCGATTCTGTTCATAATTTTTATGGACAAAATTTCTTGTCGCAGCCAGGGCGTCGAGGGGGTCCGTTTTGGCGTCCTCAGAATCGGGTCTCTGCTTTTTACGGACGATGTGGTTCTGTTGGCGGCGTCGGGCCGTGACCTTCAGCTCTCACTGGAGCGGTTCGCAGCCGAGTGTGAAGCAGCTGGGATGAGAATCAGCACCTCCAAATCCGAGACCATGGTCTTCGGCCGGAAAAGGGTGGAATGCTCTCTCCGGGTCAGGAATGAGATCCTTCCCCAAGTGGAGGAGTTCAAGTATCTCGGGGTCTTGTTCACGAGTGGGGGACGAATGGAGCAGGAGATTGACAGACGGATTGGTGCGGCGTCTGCAGTGATGCGGGCTCTGCACCGGCCCGTCATGGTGAAGAAGGAGCTGAGCCAGAAGGCGAAGCTCTCGATTTACCGGTCAATCTATGTTCCTACCCTCACCTATGGTCACGAGCTGTGGGTAGTGACCGAAAGAATGAGATTGCAAATACAAGAGGCCGAAATGAGTTTCCTCCGCAGGGTGTCTGGGCTCTCCCTTAGAGATAGGGTGAGAAGCTCGGTCATCCAGGAGGGGCTCGGAGTAGAACCGCTGCTCCTCCGCATTGAGAGGAATCAGATGAGGTGGCTCGGGCATCTGGTTAGGATGCATCCTGGACGCCTCCCCGGTGAGGTGTTCCGGGCCCGTCCCACTGGGAGGAGGCCCCGGGGGAGACCCAGGACACGTTGGAGAGACTATGTTTCTCGGCTGGCCTGGGAACGCCTCGGAGTCCCCCCAGAAGAGCTGGAGGAAGTGGCCGGGGACAGGGACGTCTGGGTTTCTCTGCTTAAGCTGCTGCCCCCGCGACCCGATCCCCGGACAAGCGGAAGATGATGGATGGTTGGATGGATAAACAAGATTATTTTTCTGAACACAATCAGAGTTCACTTAACTCACCTGTCTGTCATTTCGCTGATCTTTCCGTCCTCTCCTTGTGAATGACCCCTGGAAAAAAAAAAGAGACCAGCTTACAATTATATCTAATGCAGTGTGATTCAGTCAGCACGCTACATCCAATTTATGCTGGCATACATGTGTAATTGGTGGTGATTCTGCTCAAGTTATGTTAAAAAACAAAGACTATCCCTGGCATCCCAACTCCACAGCAGAGCTTGAGATTCTGCAATTCTTTCCTTGACATCAATCAAAACTTATAAATACTTTGAGGATGAGGCACCATTACAAAATACTGTAACTGAGCTAAAAGGGAAAATTAATTTAAAAAAAAAATTAAAACTATAAAATGAATGAATGTTTCACTTAAACACTGAATTTGTAAAACATTTTTCTACACTGGTTTGGAAAGACATTTGCTGACAATTACTACACTTTCTCACATCTGTTGTAAGTCGTAACCATGCTAGCTGGAAAGTTGTCTAAATGTGGAAGCAGCTCATTGAACTTTTTAAAAACCTAAATAATGTCCAAAATACGATTCAGGTCCAAAGGAGTTGAAGAGAAGACATCTAGGATGCAGTGCAGGAGCAAAATGGAAAGCAAGGAGGAACAAATTGAAACCATTTCATCCCATGTTCATTGGCAGATATAATGGAAGAGTTGGGAGGACTGATGAGGACATAGTGAGAAAATCAGTATTCAAGTATTATTGAAGTATTATGTGTCTCAGTGATAAATGGCAGCAGTACCTGCTACTTCTCCCTACAGTATATATATACATATATATATATATATATGAAACAAGAGAAGAATGCTGTCATGGTGATATGGCCAGGTTAAAAGACAGCAACCTGAGTGACACTCACAACTCTGACTTTCAGCACAACATAGCTCACTAAGACACTAATCTTGCTTTGTAGTACATCCTTATGCTGACGTTGCATGATGCCGTCGGCTCAGTTGTGAGCAAGCAGAAAACCCAACAGCCCAGTGCATTAATGGGGATCTCTGGAGATTTCAACCACACGTCCATCTGCTGCACTTCAGACTTTCCGACAGTTTGTCACCATTTTTTTATTTTTCAATTTATTTGTAAGTTTTTATTTTATTTTGTTTTGTTTTTCATTTTGTCATCTTTTCTCTTCTTATGAAGTCGTCTTATTCTGTGGAACAGACTGGTCATGGACTTAAAGGCCACTGATTGGACAGAAAGAAACCTGTGTGCAGAACTAACTTAGAGGCTCTTTTGAAAATCTAATGGTCCATGTAAAGGTTTGGAATAGTATTATTCCATCGTTCCTGTTCCACACTTCTTCTCCATAAACATCCATAAATACTGAGTAATCCATACTGTACGACATATTTAAGTAATCTATTAACTTAAACTGAAACAAGTGAGTGTATTGTCAAGTGGAGCTAGTGTCTTTGTTCACTCACGTCATGTAGAGGAAAGGCAGAGTCATAAACACCCCGTGCCAGCAATGAGTTGATGCCTTATAATACGAAAAGGAAATGGAACACACAGTTAGGTTTTGGAACAGTGACAATGGCTAACCATACATTTATCAGAAAAAGAAAGAAAAAAACGTTCAAACACACCTGTGGTTTGGCAAGTACGTGTACAGGTAGTGCGTGAAATAATCTCTGCAACCTAGAAGAACGCATAGCATTGTAAAGAAATGGTAGGTGAGCTCACCTGCATACAGTACAAAAAAACTTACTCAAATTGACAAAATTAGAAAAATATTTTCTGTGGACTCACAATTCTGCTCCGTGTTGCATTGTCAAATAAAGTCGCTGTTGACTTGATGTCATACCTGCAGGAAATTACAAGAATGCGTGCATGTGCAACATCAGTGCAAGTACTATGAATAGATATATGCCCAAGTATGACATATATTTAAGATTTGTATTTGCAGATATGATAAGTTTGTGATAGCCTCACCACACTGATACAGATAACTATGAATAAGGATTTCCTGTGGATATCAGTGTTTTATCTTCCTCAGTACAAACAACTTATACAATTTCTCCTGCTATCTGTGTGACAGCCCGTGTACTCACAGGTGGAGCTTGTCTCTGATGAAAGGGTGTTTGAGGGTTTTGAGTTGGACGTGGGACTTTGAGTCTTTGTGGATTTCAAGTTCAGATACATCAGGTTGAAAGGGTTTATTCAGTTTGGTGACAATAGAATCCCACATTCCAGCAATGCCTGTTCGCTTCCGCAATTCACATTTCTGCTCAAAAAAAACACAGGTGAAGCACACTTTGATCATAGTTACTCTGTCCCATTCTATAGCTCTCCGACATACGTCTCCTGTTCAAATGGTCAAAACATACAGCAAGAACATCAACAACCCGAGTAAAAAAAATTGCTGACCTTTTTGACAGGAACTTTGATTTTCTGGAGCTCTGCTTCTCGACTCAGTATTGACCACGGGATGTGCAGCCTAATAAACGTTATGCCATTTGACCTCTGCACATAAACAGTGTAATAAGAAATCTTAACAGCAGAAAACATATTTAGTATAGACTATGTGTCTGTCTGCAACACTTTACAATAAGGGAGAATGTTTTTCTAGGTTATCAGGGAACAAATGAAGAATGATCATTTATTAATTTTCAATAATCTCTACCAATTCCACATCAATGACTATATCATAGACAATGATGAGTTCATGGAAAACAGACCCAGAGATCATATATTAATGAATTTTAGGAAACAATTAGTCCATGAGTTTAGGTGAATCAATATTATTGATAATTTCCTTCAAGTGGTTCCAGATTAACTGTGAAGCAGCCTGTGAACTAAACCAAACTAATCATGACCCAACTGACCCTGTTTTTGTTTACCCCGAGTAATACAAATTATTCCTTGACTGGTCTCTCATTACTTAGTTACTTCTTCACAAGTACCCTGGGATGCACAAAACAGTATTTACAGTTTAAGTAACTGGAAATGAATAAGTTGTAACTAATTTTGAGTTCATCAGGATCATGAAGAAAGTGGTCGTCATGACTGGAATGAATAAACTAATCATTACCTAAATTTTCAATTATTTTACATAACATATTCCAGTCTATTTTCTTCCATTAGGACTCACTAGAGAAAAACGTATTAACAATTCATCAATTAAATTGTTATCCTTGACTCACATCTTAATCAACTTATCATTAAGTAACCAGCAACTAATCATAAACTACTTAAAACCAGAGTGAAAATAACTTTTTTTCAGCTTCTTGGTAAATCATTAAAAGATTACTTGTCTTGCAATCAAGATGGTGCTAATTCTAAATCCAACAAAACACTTTTGTGAATTTGAAATTTCAGCAGAACTAAAACAGAGGGTTTATTTATATATTTATTGTCATATCTTTAAGACTTTTAAAGCTGCAGTCGGCAGGTTTTCAAAATTGCGAGTCTAAAGTCGGAAAATTCGAACTGATACAACTTTCAGGTCCCTCCCCCAACCTCTAATAAGCTCCGAATCGCCCCCCAAACCCCTCCCCCTCTGTGGACGAGGTTGTGCACGTGAGTTCACACCAGTGTGAGCGCACACAAGCTGGGGCAGACTCACGCTCAGCAGCGTGTGCACAAGCTGTGATTGACAGGTAGGATTCCTCCACCCTAACTTGATTGGTTAAAAACAGCCGGGAGCGCTCGGTTTTTGCAAGCATGATTACAGGCTTCAGAGGGAGCTACAGATTTCGTTATTTTTTCTAAACAGCCTATTTAATATTCTACTTCCAGAATCCCATGACAGTTCAAGCTAATATGACTAAAAAAAAGTTGCTGACTGCCGCTTTAAATAAGGACACACTGACTTGGCCTTGCAGTTCATTGTTAATAACCTTGCACTGGTTTTAATGTTTTGTTTTGTTAAACTTGCTCCTATCATCTTAGTGCTTTGTTTCTAAATGTTTTATCTATTTTTTCATTCTGAATTTTAATGTGTCATGATAATATTATAGATTGTTACACAATGTGCTGTCTTGCAGAACATCATCACTTTGGCCCAGCTAAACTACAAACTTTAGGCCCTTTAAAACAGTGATAGCCCTGTAAGCCCTGTTCAGTGCTACAATGAGACAGTATCTACTGTGATCTAAACATCACCATATTATCAAGTTTGATCATGTGAAAGGTGACTAGTTATGACTGAGGTTCTGCATCAGGAACTTCCAGGCTACTCATGTAATCACTGAACTGAACTCAGTGATTACTCGCTATTTATCTAATGTTTTCAGCAGTTTTTCAGTGACAATAAAGGTCCATAACAGTTCCTCTATCTTAGAGCTTATCCAACCCTAAACAGAGACAGATAATAATTATTTGAAAAATAATTTTAGGTGAAATATAACAAGATATACAATAATAAACTCTTTGACGTTGCAAATATTCAGAAGTATCTTAAACACATACTCTAAGGCAGTGTACATCCTTCTAACCATTCAATATACACAATTAACCCAAAGTAGCCCTTAAATTCCATAATTTCCCAACAAGTCTACTTCTGAATAATGAGTCACTCACTAAGAATGTCCTGTAATCTTTGGCTAAAGTTACTATGTACAAAGTACACACAGAGAGCAGCAAGCCTACAAACACGTAGCCGTTCATGTACACACACTGGCATGTATAGAATAACAACAACAAAAAAAAACCATACACACAGGCACACGCACACACATATTTGCACATATAGTGAAGTATCGGACATGAGGAAATACATGCAATATACTCATTTGGTTCTTAGTGAAGGGAAAAGCAAACACACCTCTTTGTCCCGCTCAATCTCCAGTCCAGCCTCCAGCAGTCCTGCTTCAAACTCATCTCTCATTGAGGCCTTTTCCTCCTCAGACAGCTTTGACTCCTCTGCATCACCTGCAGCTGCACCTACCTCCGCAGACTCTGCTTCTGCTTCCAATCGACTTGGCATTAATATTGGCACACTCCCATTGGATGTGATGGAGGGACGATGTTTAGCTGCCCGTCTTTTTTTGTAGCAAAGAACATAGTCCACTTTTCTATTACCATTGGCAAAAAAAAGTCCAGGTCCTATTTCGATGCCAGACTCCTAAAAACAAGCACAGGATAACATTTGGATATATGATAAGTTAAAGGTATAGATAATACTACAGCATCAAAATATGACATCTGGCAAAATTCAATGTCTGTCATTCCTAGGAGCAGAAACCAGAGCTGAGAGAGAGGTGCAATATTGCTGCTGATATGGGGATGGGTATGAGCACTCGGGAGCATACCAGCGGCGGAGGATCTTCACTTTCAGGAAGGTTGACAGGCCCTCCATTGGGCGCATCGAGTCCAAACCCGGACAGAGATCGGGCCAATGTAACAAGTGTCGCTGAGTGAAAGGACGATGACTCACTCATTGCTGTGGTGAAGGGTATATGCTCTTTTTCGTTTCATCCCTTTGTTGGAAAAAGAAAGGAAAAACAGGAGTTCAGTATTGATTACCTGGGAATGCTTTTTAAATACTTACTTTTTAAATGAGTGGTGTAACCACTCATTTGTGTTGTCCCCCTTTAAAACAAACCCGAATCAAGACTTCTTAACCTTTGCTCATGCAATTTTGTGCATCAGTTAGCGGAACATTTTCTGTTTAAAAGTTTGTGTTACTTCCAATCATCTGCTTTGCAAAATTAATACTTATTAGGTAGATACATACAGTATACCTTATGATGATTGAGAATTCCATTGATATTCTCCTCTCAACTGTAAAACGCAATTATTATAAAAAGTCATGTACGTAAAGAAAACATTGCATTTTCTGATTCGTTTTTCCAAAAGTAGAAATAGAATTCCATCTGCTCCCATCCGTTAAGCTATCTGAATATAATGTCAAATATTTGTGTGAGAAAACACACAGTGGTAGCAAGACTCACACATCAAATCTAAGCCAAAGTTAAGCTGTCTTGTCGCTGCTTTTTCACTCAGTTGAAGCTGTGGGCTCAGATTAAGCACACACAGAAATCCAGGCGGCACAGTTTACAATCTGTTGGGGTAATTTGGTCACTGGGCTCATTCTTTGGATCTGAGGAATGAAGTGGTAAGTGATGATAGAGTGGTTAAGTCTCACAACATTACAAGCACATGAGCATCCCCAGATTTGCATCCACAGAGAAAAAATGGAACAGTTACGATCCTACGGTGCAGTCTCGCCACTGTTTATCAAGTCCTTAAAATGATTTTTTTTTAATAATAATAGTTCAACACCAGACTTAGACATGCCTGTCTGTGCTTGTGAGACCACTGTGATTTATTTTATTTTTTTTGGATCAGGCTTCAGTTATTCAAAGGTTGTGTCAATCCATTCATGTCATGTCAAATCTTCTTTCTCAGAAATGTGCTTAAACATAAATAAAAACAATTTCCCACACATTTGTTCCATTTCCTTTCATCTCTCACTTTACAGCTGAGAGTAAAAACAACCTGCTTGTAACAACGGGCCAAATATTCTACTTAAAACAAATTGTACAGGTAGTATAGGCATGCATTGTGCATGCGTTTTCTACAGCTTCTCTCTGATGCGTCAAACAAAACATGAGACAAAAATCTACAACAAAACTACATTTCTGACTGCTCATCAACAAAAGCAGAAATAATCCTCTTGCAAAGCACATTTCACACCCAACAACAAACACAGTGGCATATTCATCCCAAAGACCTAAAAAAAGAACATTTCACAAATTGTAACATTTCAGATTTAATTTATGGTGTTCCCGTTCTTTGTGAGATGCTGCTTTGCTGTATCTTCTGTTTTTTAGCTACTCAAGAGTCTCCATATATAGGAGCGGATTACATCAGAAACATATCAGGGTGTCGTCACTCAGTGCCCATCTCTTAAGATGGTAAGAAACTTCATGCCGGAAATGCTCTGTACACCACACACACACAATGGTCCCACAACAGATTAGATCATGCTCTGCCCACCTCACACACTGATGAAAGCCATCAGACATGTAAACAAACAAGCAGTCAACCAAACTGCGTGTTGACACGGTACGAAGTGCTTTAACAGGCAATCTCCTTACCTATAGGTACCAACATCCAAGATAATCCCAGTTAAACAAGTATTAGCAAGCAGACTGAAGATGGAAATGGAGAATATTAGTCTCTTAGAGTTCAACTCTTAACTCCTGAGGACACAGGAATATCTCAATGAGTGGTTGAATCCCGCTGGCTGGAGACTCCCTTTAAACCAAGTGATGTGCTGTCGTGGCCCACTGTCACACGATATGGACCTCTAGTCGTTAAAAAG
The DNA here is from genome assembly GCF_027942865.1 of Odontesthes bonariensis. Lineage (NCBI taxonomy): Eukaryota > Metazoa > Chordata > Actinopteri > Atheriniformes > Atherinopsidae > Odontesthes > Odontesthes bonariensis. Next base: position 17,242,945 of record NC_134512.1, on the reverse strand, counting down.
TCATGTTTTCATCTGCACTGCACCAGGACACTTATTGAGGCTAATTTTGTTGGAGTCTTGGTTTATGATGACATGTTGTTCATGCAGGCATCAGGATCAGCCCTTGCATACTGTTAATCAACATCTATCACCTGTGACAGTTACAACAAATTGTGACCTCTAAGTCAGATCAATTTCTAAAGTGCTGGCTGTTTTTTTAAGAGCTCATATTGTCCCCATTCACTAGTTTAGCATTTTATTTTAGGGGGTCAACAAAAATAATTTTACATAATTTAAAGTTCTCATAGTGTACACTGCTGAGGCACCTCTTCACCTTCTGTTTAAAATGCTCTGTCTCTTTAAGCGCCCCTGCTCTGATAAATTAGCCGATTGGTCAAAACTGGCAGAGTTCCCAATAATTCATTCTTTGTTTGAGGCCAAAGACAGCACTAAATAGGAATTATTCACTGATGCCTATTTTTCCATCTCGACAGTCTGCCAGCCCCTTTTTGTTCGTAAGGTCTTTGGTTTACATTCTGCCTTGGCAGCGCCTTTTGTTTATCTAAATAAAACCTTCGTCGTAACTGCCCGTCCTCACCTCCTCCCTCTGGAAGTCCTGCATTTGCGTCCTCGACCTCCTGCTTCTCCGCCATCTGTGACAGGGGCCGTTTAAGCACGAGAGAGAAAGCCCTACTTGTGTGTGCGTGTATTGGGTTTTCTGACTTAACAGATTTTTAAAGTTTACAAAAATAAATCAATCAATACTAATAATATAGAGCACACTTTGATTACCTCATTGCTGTCTGTGAAAGCGAATTCTTTTCTAATATGCTTGAATGACTGGATTACATTACAAGTGCATTAAAGCTTTGAAAATCCAATTTCATGTGCACCTGCAAGCAGGAACAACATTCAAAACAATCAAAAGTTTGACTTATCTTTATCATTTGGCCAGTTTAGGTTTTTTAATGCTTTATCTTAAGTCAAGGCCATCTGGTTTTCGCTGATTGATCTGATTTCAATTTTAACTATTGTGCTGATATTGTCTAGTTAATATCCTGATTCATGATTTTCATCCAGGTTTTTCCTGTTTGTACATTGTGAATGATGGCTTCATACTTAAATGTATTTTGAATAATAATAATAGTAATGGTGATAATAATAATGATAATAATCATCATCATCAATTAAACAAAAGATGGTCTGAGTGATTCAGCTGAGACCCACTGGGGGCTTCAAGCTTGAACTCTTATCTCATCTGCATTTAGCCTCACGTTCCATGTGTGGCGGATTACTCACTGAGCTTATTAGTCATGATACCTTTCTGTCAGTGGCTGATACTCTTGCTGCTTTCATGAATGTTTACATTGCCCATGTAAATCACAGCTCGTGAGACCGTAACTCCATTGATAGGCTCTTATTCCTCAAAATGTGTATTCCTAAAATGTGATTTTAAATGTTATGCATTTATGTTAGACTGTCTTAAATCTATAACTGTTCCAAATTTCTTCATCACATGAAACTTAACCAGGAATGGGTTATTCTCTTTACCCTGTTAAACTGTTGAAACTTATGTTACTTTGGTGAAATAATTTCCACAACAGAAGCCAAAATGGACCAATGTGCAATCTGTTTATAATATTAGATATTATAAAGTGTCTTCAGGAGCACTTACTTATATCTTAAGGAGGGCAAAAAAAAAGAAAAAAAATCTGTTAGGGGAAAAAACAAAAAGTCACAACATGGAGGCTATAATAGTCCACTGGAAACTAGTTTGAACCCAAATGTAGGTGCGTGACTGCCTGAAACAGTCGTCCTCCTGCCCTTCTCGCCCCTTTGCATCTTCTATCCTCTTAATCCTTCGGGTTCCCTTGATCTTTGTTGAGCAGGGAAACATCCTGGTTTCATTTTCATTAAATAAATCGTGTATCTCATTTGATGATGCGGATCATGCCCATAAACAGATATCTGACTCTTTTCTTTCAGGCTATTTTGCCCTCAAATATTTAAATTTAAAAATCTAAGATTAGCTTGGCTATTCCTACTTATGCATTCCGCTATTCAAAAGTTCAAATCACTTTCATTGGGCCTCTATATGAACCTTTACTGTTAAACAGGCACAAGATGGAGTGCGCAAGTGGCGTGTGCGCCTGGGCGCGGGGCTTAAAAGCCTGTAAGCTTGCTGTCAGCTCAACAACGACCGAGGCTGGAGAGTCAGCTGCACCCTCACACAAACGGGGCAGCTGCTATAATACCGCACACCTAAAATGCAGCAGGTCACACATCACCAATTCAAACAGATTCTTGTTCCTTCCTCCTACCATAACAACAATCATACAAAAGCGTTTTCAGCTCTGTGCAAAATCACTCTGGCGTGCACCAAACTTTCACTTTGCCAAAACACTCGGATTTGTTTTTAGAAAAGCTACTTTAAGAGAAAAGCATCAACATCACGGACTACTTCAAATTGATTAATCTCCACATGTACTCATTAAACCCTAGGCTGTTGTCTCGTGCTTCTTTTTCCCCCATTTAATCAAATTCTCACGGGTGCAACAATTGTGCGTAACCAGATGATCGGATGTAAAAGAAACAAAACAGCCATGGCTCCCCGCTGCACAGTTTGACCACACGGGGATTCAAACATTAAAACAAAGACACCGGTTAAGCTTTGTTTATCTGGTAGGCTGCTCACAGGCTGGTATTTAAAAAACACGAGTGCTAAAGTACGAAATTACGCTGCCAAGAGGCGACAGCAGAGGACAGATAAAACAGAGGAAGCAGCGAAGGTCAAGATTTAATTGCGCCTAATATCAAAGCATGTAAAATATAAACTCACCAGTGCGCGCAGAGGAACAGTTCTTCGTTAGGGAGATGAATGATAAGATATTGCTGCGAGATGGTGAGATGGTGGACAATCCGCGCGCGCTCCCGGAGCCACGGGCTTATTGCGCGCGAACAGGACGGCTAATTCCCCTGACCGTTCCATACGGAAAGGAAGGGAGGTGTGAGGCATATTAGCGAGCTGTGCGTGTGCGTAAACCAGCAGGGAACAAAGAGCTTACAGGTGATCAGAGTTAAAACTGAACCTCTGCTTCCCTCTGCAGAAAATAAAATCATGATAATAATAATTATAATGGTTTGCACCGTCGCCTCACAGCAAGAGGGTTTCTGGTTCGAATCCCATCTGGGGCCTTTATGTGTGGAGTTTGCAGGTTCTCCCCGTGTATGCGTGGGTACTCACTCCGGCTTCCTCCCACCGTCCAAAAAGATGCATGTTAGGTTAATCAGTGATTTTAAATGGCCCCTAGGAGTGAGTGTGAGCGTGCATGATTGTTTGTCCTGTTAGTCTCTGTGTGGCCCTGTGATGGAGTGGTGACCTGTCCAGGGTGTACCATGCCTCTGCCCAATGGCAGCTGGGATAGGCTCTAGCCCCCCCTTGTATTGGATAAAGCCAGTATAGAAAATTAATGGATGGATGGATGGATAATCATTTTGGGTTATCTCCCACGATGGGGGCAGCAGTCATGAGCTATTGTCTTTACTGGCTGATACTTTTGTTTATATTAATTTTGTGCCGCATCTGAATTCTACAATTATTTATTACCCTTACAAAGTAGAGCAATTATATTAGATTTCCCTTTGTGCATCGGTAACCATCAGCAATTGTTATTAGTGGGGAAATTCAAAGCCTGACAGACAGATAGACAGACGACCAGTCTATTGTGTACCCTGCCCCTCTCTCAATGGCAGCTGGGATAGACTCCAGTCCTCTCCTTGACGCTGAATTGGATTAAGGTATAAAAAATAGATGGATGCATAGTTAATCTCTTGCTGAAACAAATATCAGTCACTAGCAAAAGATTTAAACATCAAAACAGTAAACATCAACTTTTACAAACACACTTTAATATGGATGTTCAGATTACAGTTGAACAAGAAAGGATGAAGCTTACAGAAACTGCCAGGTTTGTTTTATTGGTATTTGTGTAGCTGGATACATTTGGATTGAATACACACAAAGCATCATCATTTATATTCTCTTTCTCTCTAGGTGCAGTGTTTGGACAGACAGTCGCATTTAGTTACAGACAGGACAGTGTGGTGACTATGAGTGCCATTGGCACACAGGACGGGAACACTGAGAGGTTCGGTCTCCACAGCCGCACAACACACACACTCCTGCTCTACAGTAGCTCTCTGCAGGGAGTACATGGATTTACTGCGACATTTGCCCTGAGAGACAGACAGAGAGATGGAGGGACACACAAAAATCACAGCAACATTTAGAGAGGGTGGGATGGTTAGGAAAATTGTTATGATTTCACTTTGAAACTTTGAAACATTTTCATTCTTGTGTGTGTTTGTGTGTGTATTTTCTTACCTCACAGTAGTGCAGCTCTATCTGTTGCTCTGACTGGCAGTCATCCACTTTGATGTAGTTAAGTTTCCCCACTGTCCTCATACACTCTGGCTCCGTACCTTCACACACGTACACACATTTATTAAAGTCAGAGAGTTGAAAAATGATAGTGCTTAATGTCTTGCAAAGGGCTCACTTACACATCTCACAGCAGGTTGTTCCAATCTGGCTGACTTTCCCCTGTAAACAAATGGAATAAAAGAAAAAAAAGGTTATACAGATGTAGAAGTGTGGGTGTGTGAATGCTGTGAAATGGCTGAAAACTGTACCCCTTGGTCCAGACAGGCTTGGCGGTCAAAAGGAGGGCAGGTGGTCACTCTTGTCTCCAGGACAAGATCTCCTCCACTGTTTACACCACAAGTATACATGTTGCAGCCGTCCTCGCTAGTTGTGTTGACCTGATGGGAAATCCACACACATGCACATGAATGCACAGAAACTGAGGGATGTCTCAATACCTAAAATAACTTGGATGAACAAGGAGTGAGAAGAAAGGAGGTCTGCAGGAGGATTTATAAGCAAGTATGCTTCAGTGTATCCTTTGTGCCCATGGGCGTCGCACCCGTGGGGGATGGGGGTGTTTTCGACACCCCCACTTTTACAGCAAGATGATTTCATCCCCCCCACATTTTCCAAAGGTAAACCCGTTTGCCCCATGGATGTATTATATTAACGGTTTGCCCACCCTTGTAATGCACCAACATACAATGTGTTTTACAGACTCTGTACCCTCTTTAGAATAATTCCAGCCAGATTTGAGCAGTCTAACTATTGTAGTTTCCATACAGGACCTAGTTTAGGGTGATGAGAATACAAACAAAAGCAGTAAAATGGCCCTGTTCTACATTTTCACAAATCAGAAAAAGGTTTAACAAATCCAAACAAGGTTTTAATGAATCTATAGCCTCTTTAGAATAATTCTATCCAGATTTGAGCAGTCTAAGTATTGTAGTTTCCATACAGGACCTAGTTTAGAGCAATCAAAATGCAAAAATGCAGTGAAATGGCCCTTTATACCCATCCATTTCATTCGCGAATCGGAGGCTGGCGAATCGGATGCCAACTTCAGCGTTGTGTCTATGGGCTTGATGTGGCGCTCATGTGCCACCCCTGTAACGCCCCCCACATTTAAAATCACTGCTCCACCCCTGTTTGTGCCGCACCTCTGATGTATTGAAAGCCGGTGACACATTATGCTGTGTTGTAAATTAACTTAAAAGTAAATGTAACGTAGTTAAAAACTGTTTTGTTATTTCATCTTAACAAGTTGTAACATTTTGTTAAAACTTGTAACCTATCTCGCGTCTTCTCCTCACCTTGCCTGCTTGCATGTCAGGACGGAGTGACAAAGACTTACGGAAAGATGCAAGAAGAAGAATAGATGATAGAAAGTGATCAATAAAAAGTAAGAAAAATTAATTATGACAGATTAGTCCATTTTTTTTTTTTTTTACAAAAGACAACCCTTAAAAGGCATATGATCAATGTCATATTGTGTAACACAAACAGTAGTGTTTTACCACTGTAACTCCTTTAATACATCATAATTAATGTGATCACAGGGTTCCTCACTGTCTCTGCACAACACTCACTTGCACACTGAAAACTTTTCCATCTGGCTTTTGTAGGAAGCAGGCAGTGGCAACACAGCGACCACAGCAGCTGTCTTCCTCCTTCTCCAATGTGTATCCCTGAAAACATTGCAATAAGTTGTGATTGTTAGCTTACATCGGAAAACATCAAAGGGATATCACTATAAATACATAAATGTACATTTTTCTCGACATTTTCGTGCAAATCGATCAATAAATTTTTACCTTTTTTAACAGTGAATCAAGGAAAGATGATGTTGTGTACTGCTCATCAGATTAGTGATGAGCAAGGAGGTAATATGGTCAGAGGATTAAAGCATCTTCAATAAGAAATTATGGATGTCTGACTTTATTAATTAGATATGATAAGGAAGGGAATGGTGATGGTCAAGATGGAAAGTAATCATGTGACAAGAGTTACCTTGGGGCAAGACGGACAGGTAGTACGCCTGCAGGATAGTTTATATTTTGTCACCGGACCGTCATCCACTGTACACTCACAGTGTGTGCAGACATCCACCATCATCCTCTGCCCTGCCTGCCCAGACACGCATATATCAAGATAGAACACAGTAAGTACCGTCCAAATTTCTTGCTTGTATAAAGACAATTGCTACTTTTCAGAATAACTTACTCCTATCACAGTGTGATTGAGAACACAGGCATCCACAGGGGCTGCACAGGGAAAAAAAAACACAAATATTTGTTATTCAATAAATAGGATGTTAAACCCCGTTTTTTTCAGTCAGATTAGGGATAACTGGCTCTGAGTTGGTATGAGAGAGACATCTGCTGGACATACTCTGCCACTTCAACTCATATATCGATTTAATAGGTGAGAAAATTAGAGTGATGTCATGCATTAAAAAATCTTACTTTTTCCTAGTCTAACAAGTCTGATGTTTCTTGCTTGTATTTATTAGTTTGCATAAATGTGTGTGTGTTTACCACAGTGGCAGCTGGGGCAGCAGTCCTGAGTGTCGCAGCGGAGCTCGGTTCCCAATGGGCAGGTTGGAGTGTCCATAACAGCACAGCTGACATTTGTTGTAGAGATGAACACCTCATCTCTCACTTTTACACATCGATGTAATACACATTTGTCATGTGGAGACTGCCATACCTCACCCACCTAAAAACAGACACATGAGAATAAAATCAACTGTGGGAGAGCAGACATTACAGTAACAACTATTTTCAGAAGAAAATACATTCTCATCAGAACTATGCTGCCATTGGTGCTTTTATGCATTGAAACGGAAACACGGATAGAACAACCTTCAAAATAATTTCATATTCAGTTATTATATTTCTGGTTCCTCCTCGACACATACGTGTCTAAGGTTCCCCCCAATGAGAGTATCCCCTCGCATGTCTCCATCTGACTCCACACAGCTGGTCGGTGTGCATTTTCCACAGCAGTCCTCTTTTGTTTGAGTATACTTTGAGCCCTGAAACATATGTTAAACATGTGTAAGAATCAACTTTTTTGAAACCATGCCTGTGCCTGTTTGCTAGTGTCTCACCAGAGGGCAGGTCCTGTCGCAAACAGGCGGTTTACACTGGGCAACGTGGAGCGACGTGTCTTTGTCCTGTAGCTGGGTGCAGCTGCATTTCTGGCACCCTTCCTCCCACTCACTCCCCACTGGGTGAACCACACCATCCACCACACACACCTGGAGACACAAAATGGTAATGCCTCATCGAAATCCAGTGGCATAAATAGAAGTCCAAACGCTCACCTTTTCAGGCAGGCAGTTGGTTTCTGTGCAGCCACAGTCGTTGGTTAGGGAGGATGAGACGAAGCCAGTGGGACAGGTGTGGGTGGAGTTCTGGCAGCTGCATGTACATTCAAGCACATCACAGCACTTTGTCTTTTTGACTGACAGTTGGCGATGAGGTGGGCAATCAGGGGAAGCTTGAAGAGCACACTGTTCCTTTTTGCACACTGAGACAGAAAAAAGAGGAAAAAGAGTCGCATCAAAGACACCACATGTATGTGTGCTCTGTTTCATGTTTGCGTCTAAGTGACAGAGCAAAGAAGAGCTCGGACATCAGAGAGAATATCAGCCTACCGCACTCGTGTACAGCCTGACATTCCCCGGGGTTTTTCAGGACCAGAGTTTGACCATCCTCACAGCGGGGCACTTCAGGTTGGTCACAGCTCACCACATCACACACTGAAAAATCATGGAGTCAGGTAAGCAGCCTGTGTATTTGGTAACATTTCACATAAATGAAACAAGGCATTAGTGGAGAATAAATAAGTAATGATCTGAAAATGAATGGATGCTTCATTAGTTCCTCGATAATAAACCAAAATTAAAGGCTATAGCATAGATAATGATATAATAATACCCACAACCAGTAGAAAATCCCATTAAACTGACAAGCCAACTGCACAGAAAGGTTCCGTCCAGCCAGCAGGTTTTTACCCAGAACCTTCTTGCTTTGACACAAAAAAATAACTCATGATTGAGTGATTATTAGTGTTCCACGTTTCTTATTCTGTTTAACAGATATTAAGAAATTGATTATTATATAATGATTTACTAATAAAATATCTCCTTGTCTTTTCCCAGTTAGCTCATTCATATCCACTATGTAATAATGTATCTAGTTATTCAGCGTGTCTTTATTAAAATTTTAGGAAGTATTAAGTCTTTCCTGCTATGCTCCTCATTCCTGCTGCTATAAGTGTTATGTATCTTCTGTACACTCTCTGGTTTAAGTGATTATTCTGCAAATCCATTTGTCTCTTTTTTTCTTTAGTTTATCTGCTCCACATGTCTCATTTGATGAAGCTACTGTAATATTAGATCTGGAATTAAAAGCATACTGATTATATACACTTTTTATACATACCACACTCATACTGTGGGCAGCACTTGGAATCACTTTTCTCTTTCAGGACCTCACATGGCCCACACACTGGAGCTAAACACACATATATGACAGGTTATAAGTGTGGCAATAGTTTTCCGGCTTCACAAAACTAGAGATGTAGATCGAATGATTAAAAGAAGAACAACAAAAAAAGATGCCAACCTTTGATATCATTGCAGGGTCTGACAGTGCAGTTGATGCGTTGTTGGTCCAAACATATGCAAATCAAACACGGGCTGTCATCTGGTACCCAACTCTGCATATGCTGTACCAACAGAAGCAAAGCATGTTCCTTTCCAGTGCTGTATTTGGTTATATTATAAATAAACACCAGGGGGTACTCATACCTCACTTTGCTACTGTGCACTTTAATTTGTTGCCCCAGAATATTCGAATGTAGAACCCAGAATGTATTTCTTTAACTAACTTGAGTTAGATTTTGCATCATTCTCTTACATATTCGGTCACTTTTTTTTTTATTTGTCTCTCACCGTGTATGTGTGTCCATGATGATCGACACACTGCCCGCATGTTTCTGGTAAGACGCACCGTCCATGATGCAAAACCGTTCCTCCAGTACAGAAACAGCCTTCAGTAGGTGTGTCCATACATAATGATTCGTTACCCCTAGCAACCGACCAGTCGCCTGGCAACGCCTGTATGCTACTACAGTCCTCCACACAACCTGTCCGACATGCATCATATTCCATGGAACTCGGGCACTGTAAGGCTGCACCACAGAAGAGAGTTACATTAGGACCTAGGCTCAGGTGTTAAAACACTTCCACTGGATTAAAAGAGATACACAGTGACTTACGACAAAGGTGGGGGCTCCTCCAGTCCACACAAACACCTCTTTGTCTACAGAGGCGTGCATAGGCAGAAATTAGCTCGCAAACATCAGACTCCTCACATGCCTGCTCCTCACACTTGGAAAGGAAAACCTGAACGGGAATGTATGTGTGACACGGCTCAAACACCTCTGAGCGTAGGGCCTGACACCCCATTGCTGCTCCAGACACACACACTGCCGTCCGTTTTGGCAAGCACACACCACCATCTGCAGCCACAGTCCAGTCTGAGATGAAGGCAGGCTGGTTGATGGTTGAGCTGCCATTCCGTAAAGACAGGACATTAACTTTCTCCTCACCACATGCTCCTAAGAGAAAGATATGCAGAGCAGAGCTCAGGAGAAAAAGGCAAACAGAAAAATGCACAGAGAGATACTTTTTTTGGCCACCAACTTTTTTTCTTTCTTTATGAGCTTTGTACAAATGTGGCCCTGCATCTGTTACCGCAGAGTCCAGCAGTGTGGCCACTGGTGGTGGAGCTGAGTAATGTGATGGTAAATTCATTGCTCTGAGGAGTAAAAGTCAGGACGTAGCCATGTTCCGATTTCAGCTGCAGCATCACTCCTCCATAACGCACCAACTCTAGGCCAGCATGACGCCACGGCAATGCAAGCTCTTCCTCATCAATCATTGCCTGCTCAGACAAACACACACACACACACACACACACACACACACACACACACACACACACACACACACACACACACACACACAGTGAATAAATGCACCTTTATTCAGTACACTCCCATGTATTAACAGATTGTTGTGCACAAATAGCTTACCATCATGTCATCCTTAAGAAGCACCTTGTATTGTCCATGGGTCACCTCCATGGCTTTCATGCAGATCTGGTTGTAATTCACTGAGTCCTGACAAGGTCCAGTGTGAAGCTTGACCTCTGACTCTTCACTGATGCCTCTGCTTACTGTCAGAAGTGTGTAGGAGCACAAACCCTCCCCATCCAGCCTGAGAGCCAAGCTGTCAAACCTCACCACATGATTGGTGGAGCTGCCCATGCACATGCCTGTCAACACACATCAGGCAGGAGGGACGAGAGGAGCCAGAAATGAGATCTATTAATAAACTGGAAGGCTAATTCCCAGTATTCATTGTTACAAACAGGAGGGCAGTAGTGTGCACTTTACATAAAGGAGTTAAATCTAACTCCAGATGGTATTTGATTATGTTGCTGTACATACAAGGGCATTCCCAGTGGCAGCCACAGGACTCCTGTACTCTGACTGGAGGCATGTTGTTTCTGCATGCTGGTGGCTCCAGCTTGTCACAGCTGACTTTGTGGTTCTGTACTGTCACTGCTCCACTGGGGTGGCACAGGAGAGAGTGGCAGCCATCCTCCAGCAGCCATGATTCACCAGGCTGAAAAACATGAACAGAAGATACACAGTTAATTACAAGTCATTATGTTATGACTGAGAAAGGTTGCGAGCATTACTCACCTTTCTCTCATTACCATTATCGTCAACACACACTCCTGGTGGACCAGCTGAAAAACAGAACACATAACCTTCACAATATTGTCATCAATTATAATCAAAATTATTAACTACTTTCCTTCAAACTATGGGAAAAATAGGGACAGTCTTATTTTTTGGCAGGGAGGATAAAACTGTATGAGTGTGTCTGGAGTCACCTCTGCAGATTCTCTCTGTGTAACTGGTGTCCAGAGTTAACAACATCCGTAACTGATCCATGTTGTTCAGGTGCAGAGTGTTATCTTGGTTGCCATGGCGACCAAGCACACTAAGCTCACTCATGTCATAGCCTGGTCCAACCCCTATGGGGAACACTGACACACCTGAGGGAACAGACTCTTATCAGTGAGACAACGCCACATCTGAAAGATGAAGGGCATCTTTCAACTTAATTAGAAAAAAAACATTTTAATTTTAATGGGAGCTCAGTGACCTGCTGCCAATGCCTCATTAGCTGCCTCGTTGATATTATCAGTTGATCTGTCGGTCAGCAGCATCACCACAGCCTTGGCCACACCAACTCTTCCACCACTGACTGACGAGATGGATGTCTGCACAGCAAATCGCAATGCAGATCCTGCAGACAGACAGAGGACAATGAGGGTCCCTGTCCTTCGACATGTATGTTTGCACTTTAGTTTATGTATGCACTACCTAGAGCCGGAGCTGCAGTGGTCCTGCTCGGAATGCTCTCCACCAACTTCAGGAGGTCTGACTTCCTCTGCTGATCCTTCCACGTGAGCTCTGCCGTGTTGGTCTCTCCATATTGAAATACACTCACCTGAGTTCCATTTGGCCCTGCGTACATTAATACAGAATCAGATATTTGGTTATTTAAACACTTTCGTTGTTGTTGCTCAGGCACTGTGCTATTGATTTGAGGTCAAATAATGGACACTAAATATTAGAATGCTAAGTCTCGGTTTTTAGTAGGTTTACATAATTACATAAAGAAATGTGTGTGAGTCTCACCTTTTTAACACTGAGGGCTCAAAGTTTAGGAGTTCAAATATACAAAATAGAAAAAAAAGTATTTTGAAATCATTCCATCTATTCTGCATGAGTTACTCAAGTTCTCAACCCACATATTAGATGGTTTCCATTTCATCTGGTGATGTTCTCCCATCACTACAGACTTATTCAGTCAAAACTAATTACCTAGGTTATCCCTTTATTGCTTTTGGGGCCTCATTATTATGCTCTTTTTGTGCATTGCTCATACTCAACTTGAGAAAAATCAAAGTCCTAACTTGCAATTTGGGCTATATCAGACACCTTGCTTTCAATATGAATGTAAAACTGATTAAATTTAAAGAGGTGATGTGCAGCGCCTAAAACTGAGAATGAATAACAATACAAATACTTGCGTATGGAGTTATATTTGGCTAGAAAACACTGGGTGAAAACAGCTATAAAACAAAGAAGAACACAAAGATGTAGTTCTTACAAATTAAACCGGAAATTATTATCATTATAATTATTTCCCCAGGGTGTACAGTATATATCTCCGAAACATTGTATAAATATCTGCTTGAAGTTTTTAAATGTTTTCATGAAGAATAATTGAAAACAGGTGTAAATAATAATATGATTATTAATGATAATAGATGAGGTAACACCTACCAATGTCAGAATTACTGATGAAAGATTTGACAAACATCTTCATGTCCTCAAACTGCTCTCCAGCCTTCAACAGGAACATCACATCCACAGGTGTTTTACATGGCACTGTGCAATGATATATTTTAGTTAAGTTAGCATTGACTCCCTGTGGACTGCATGAAGAAAACAAGACAGTTTACTGTTGTACCTGTGGGCGGCAGGCTGGAGTGTGTTGGGAGGACTAGGGGTGGCAGTGTAGGTGAGCGTGGCCTGACTGTGCTGTGTGTGATGTTGACTACACGGTGGACAAGAGTTGTCAAACGGTTGTAGTCTTCCACCATCAGTGGACGTTGAGGGGAGCTGAATGGTAGCAAGTCTATTTCATGTACCTTTGGTCCGACACCAATGGGAAACACATGAGTCTGGGTGCTTGTAGATGGCGGACGTGTCACTGTATCAGTGGGAGGATTTTCTGTTACGAGGAAGACCAGCTGAGGAGGTGTGGGACCACGAGAAGGCTGGCTTGTTACCATTTCTTGAAGAGTCGTACTAACAGCTGCTCCGGTGTTTGTCTTACGCCCTCCTCTCCAACGAATCTCCCGCAGTCGTTGCAGCAGTCGGGTTCTCTGTTGCCTCAGCTCCCACCGACTGATCTCCACAGTGACTGTTACTGAGTATTGTATCACAGTGATGCGAATAAACTCTTCTTCTTGTGTCAGTTGTGAGATGACTTCCTCCAAGAAAAGGAGTGACTTGTTAAAGTTGGCTTCGCCGACAGAATCAGAGCCTTCCAGGATGAATGTCACGTCTGCGGCTGGGGGGCGGGAAGAGGACTGTGTGGTGATGGCAGACAGTCCAGAAGGTGCAGTAGATGCAGGAGTGTTGGGGAGATGTTGTGTGGGGTTTGTCTCCAAATGAGGAGCTGGGGAAGTGCTGGTTGTGGCCTGCCGAGCTTTACCCAGTGTTGGTTTTGGTGTCGGCGGTTTCGCCACCTCTGGTTCCATCCCTAACGTGCAGAGGTAATCGGTTAGCTCCAGGAGACGATCGGGCAGTTCAGCTGTGCTGCTCAGCACATATGCTCTGTTGTCTGGGTTGGCTTTGGTGATGTCATTAATTTGGCTCATGTCCACCTCTGGACCTAGTGCCACCGTCAGGGTGGTGATGGCTTTCTTGCGGATCATCTTGACAATGGAACGGACGGGTCGAGGGTTTGCGCTGGCGCTCAAGATAATGGCAACACGGCCAGCGTGATCACGCTTCTTCTTGTCATAGATGTTGATGGCAAGATACTTGACAGCCTCATCCAAGAAGGCTGCATCTCCTCCTGTGTAATGTAGCTCACGCACAGTCTTCTTAAACAGCCACTTCTGAACCTGTGGGTATAAATGAGCAAGAGAAATTAGAAGATTAAGCAACCATGTGTGCATCCTTTACTGAGACTTTCAGCTAAATTTTATGTTTTTTTTTTATTATTTATTTTTATCATACATATAGATTATGTGGTGAAGTACCTGCAGGTCATATGTTTTAACTCCAGAGTGGTAAAGCAGCACTGTGGCTCGAGTGTGAGCTGAACCCATGCGGAATCGTTCCACCACTCCCAGTATGAATTCCTTTGTTGCCTGAAATTCTTCTTCGCTGAGAGCTTCGGAACCATCCAGTAAGAAGGCTAGATCCATGGCACGGTCACACGTGCCCTCAGGCATCAAAGTAGTGAAGGGCAGGGTTGTGAAGGTGTCATAAGTGGGTGTTGATGTGGGAGTGGTGAATATAGTGAGGGAGGAACAGTCTTCACAGCTCAGGGAGTTGTTATCACAGTGGCTGTGGTAAAGAAGTGAGGAAAAAGAAACAAGCTTGTTACGGTAAATTCGATGTCTGCAAACCATTTGTCTCTTATTGACACCTAGACAATAATTGTTTTAAACTATTCTTTAATGATCAATGGGACCAGATCCCACATCCTCTCCAAAGTGTGAGACTTTCCCCGGGGGTGTGTGGTAAGGTGACGGTTGAAGAATACACACCTGAAAGAACAAAGCCCCTTCCCTGTGTATAAATGGTTTGCACCCCTTTGTCCGGGGTCTTTTTTCACCATTACCGCTGAATGGTGAGGACTGACCTTTTCCTTGCTACGAAAATAAAAACCTTGGCCGGCCGGCAGAACAACAGAGGTCTCTATTTTTATTTCTCATCAGAGCTCAAATCCAATTATAAAGCTCTTATTCAGATGGTGTTAAGTATTCTGAGCATTACCATATCTTGCAGTTGTTGGGGTCATCATGGTTCAATATGACCTTGTTGCCATGGGAGATTCTCTGACCCTCATGGATACACACTTGACACTGAGAAGGTTCTACGCATCGCATGGCTACCTCATCTAGAAGCTGGCCTAAGAAGATCAAGACAAAAGTTAAATGCACTCACAATAATATACCTAGTTTAGTCTGCCATATGTTACAAGTAGAGATATTTGGCATTTGTGACAGTCGTTTTTTTAGTGTTGGCACCTGGCGGGCAGTAGGGATGACAGCCCTCCACACATGTCAGGGAACACTGGAGAGGTTCTGGGTGCTGGCAGGTGATTGGACAAGCGGGGCCACATGTGTTATACCGCCACTGACATAGCTCTTCCCCTACACCTTGGATCTTAGGGTTCAGGTCCTCGCAGCTCATGGCTAAAGAAACAAAGGACTCATTGAAAGTTAATGAGCTTAACATTAAGGAAACTGGGGCAAAACGAGATTCTACATTCAACAATTGCATTCATAAGTACAGAAATACAGATTAATTTTCTCATCAAAACCATGAAAGAGGAAATTTGTGTATTAGCAGACATATAATTAATAATGCTAATATCAGACTACAAATAGAATGCCTGAACGTTTGAGTGAAAAAGAAGAACTAAAATCTCACAAAAGACAACGGAAGCTTATGAAAACTCCTTATTCAGTCAACAAGACTAGAAATCTAGTTAATTAATTAAAACTATCATATGGGAAAACAACTAATGGGAAAGTAAAGCAACAGAAACAGAGATGGATTTGAGACACCCTGACTGCTCTAATATATCCTGACAAGAAAAAAAATGGATTCATTGATTTTTTCTTTAACGCCTTCTCACCTTGACAGTTTAGAATACATGATTTTGTGGTTCAGCTTCGTCAGGCAGCCATGTTGCACTTTCATAATAATCTTGAAGGAATTCTCCATACTCACGGCAAAGATCGTTGGACCTCCAGCTGATGAAAACACCCCTCTCTGTGCAAGCTTGGGCATAGGCTGCAATAACATCACAGAAACACGCACAGTCTCCCACTGATGGGCATGAGCATGCTGCCTCCACGCACATCTCTACATATGGCTCCGCATCCACCTGGAAACAAAGAGGAAAGGGTAAAGGACAATAGTATCATCGGACATCTAGTACGCACATACTTTCACTTACCTGGCTGTTGCATTCTCTGAAGATGGAACCAGTTATTACACGACACGACTGCTCCACTGTTACCAACTTCACAATGTTGTCATTGCACGGAGCAGGGACCTAGATATGCAAGAAGACACATACATTTATAGTATTTGCTGCTTTATTATTGTAATGAGGATTATCTTGTCTTCTACTAGTGCAGTTTTGCAATCTATGTAAGGCAACTGTAACTTAAGAACTATAAGTTTTGCATTTTTAAGAACATTAAGAGCAAATGAGACACTAAGTCCAAGGCTCCAAACAGTCTCCCCCAGGGCCAAACAAAGCTGATTTAAAACTAAATAAAGATACAACAAAGGAAATTCAAGTAAACTTAGAAATGAATTTGAATGATCTCTTTTAGTCCTTTCACTGTCATGTTTTTTTTAAGGCTCTAGTACATTTTATAGCAAATCCATAATTCTATTCTACTCTCTGTACATATCAAATTTGCATACACGTGATGATGTCTGGATGAGAAGCTAAGTTAAAATAGATGCATTATGTTAGGGAGAAATCACAAAGGTGGAGATGGATTATGTGAAATCATAGGTAGAGATAAAATAATATTTTATGCTAACTAACCCTTTCATGTAGGGCTTTACTTTACCTGTGTTACATCAGCACAGCTAGGAATGACCTTCCAAGAGTTCCCAAGGTGTGAGGAGTCCACCTCCAGCTGGTTGTTGCTGCTCATCAAGTCATTGTTGACATTCCCATCAAAGTTACCACACAGACCACACACCCGACCCTTCACATGATAAAATAAATGTATCACATATTGAAATATTTCATATAAAATAACGTGGATCAAGATCGTCCAAAGCTAAGCGTTGTAATACATCAGTACCCTGTATGCAGCTGAGATGTGAACCAGGAGGTGTGTTCCTTTGTCCCAACTCAGGGAGATGTGTTTCCCCAGCAGGAGGGTGTAAAACTGACCAGATCGAACAATCTCCACCTGTGAACTCTGCGGCACGGGCCTCTTCATCTTCACCTATGTAGATGCATATAGCACACTCACAAATCAAGTATTGTCTTTACAATTTTTGTTAGAAAATTTTAAACACTGAATTTAAGATGTGTCTGACGTAGAAAAAATGTCAAGTGTGCTGCTTTACAAGGGTATTTGCTTGGTATATGCTGATGTTTTGTAACTTTCTTGCGTCAGAGCCAAGTTTTGCTTTGTCTTTTTGTAGACAAGAAGGTATTTTCATGTCTGATAAATTTCTCCTATCTGCAGCCAAACTTCTCAGATTAATTAAGTCCTTGTGAGCTGGACAGTTTGCCTATGATTTAGTGCAAGAGATAACAGTGCATGGGAATGTTGTATTTGACCTCTCCATGCTGCATTAAGATCAACCCGCCCTGGTAAGAGATTGTGATAGTTTTTGCACAGCGATGTCCCACAATTCCACAGGCCTCGTTTTCCACCAACACTCTGAAGGAACCCTCTTCTCCTTGACACATGTCCTTTTGTAAGAAAAAGTTGAAAAACACAAAGGAATACAAATGAATGCATGAAAAACGTACTCTGCAAAAAAAAGAAAAAAAAACTTTTGATTTGGACTTTGGATCTTTTTGTCTTTTACCTGAACGAGGACGTATTGGCAAAGGCCAGGGAAAGAATACTTGAGGCCATCAAAAGTGATGTAATGCCCCTCCCCAACAGTGCGGCACACACCATTGCAGACCTTTTCTGTGCAGTGCCACTTCCTGTTCTCACACACACTGCAAAACAAAATAAAACAAACAAAAATACAGGTTTAACAAACACACTTTAGGTATTTCACTTCAGAGTTTTAAAGTCAATTCATCATTTTACCAAGTGTTGCAGTCTACAGCAATGGTCTCTCCTGCCGCGTATGGCTTGTTGTTATGGTAACAAGGACACTGCTCTCGTTTAATGCAGTCTCTGCGGTGACGTACCTGGAATCAAACCACTAATCAATCATACTGGTCTGTTTCAAATGTTTGTCGTTTAACACAGACACACGCCTGCAACCTAGCACACCACCTACTGTGCCTGGAGGACAGAGGCAGCCGGGGATGCAGGCGAGACTGACGCAAGGCAGATCCATATTCTGGCAGGTTCTGGCACATTCCAGACCTTTTTCACCTGACTCGCACTCTGTGCGAACAAGTGGAGGAGGGCACTGAGCTGACCGGCGCGCTGCATACACAAAAACACATTACAAACATGCATTTTACATTTAGTTACATCAATTTGATGATAATTTCCTTTAATTGCACATTTTCTGGAATCAAAAGGGAATAAAAACAAAACCAATTATTTATTTTTCTGCTAATATATTGTTACCTGATAAACCTAGACACATGTTGACTGAATGAGACCTACCCAAGAAACAATTGATTTTACGAGTCATAATAATTTAAGAAGTTAAAACGCATCTAAAAACACTAAAGTTATACCTCTGGAGGGTGCCAAGTCATCGTCATAAAAGAGGTCAGACAGAAATGAAGTAATTTCAGTGGAGCTGCAACGCATGGAGCCATTCTCACAGTAGCTATAGACACAAAAACAAAGGCAATAAAAGCAATGAAGCAATGAAAACCAACATATTTCTTCACATACATGCACAGCCACGCACCAGATGCTGTTATGATCCGCGTAGACGTCATCAGGCTGGTAGAGCTGTCCATCATGCAGGCAGGAGCACAGGTCAGATGTCACACATTCTCCAGAGTCACTAAGGTACTTCCCAGCAGGACAGAAACATCCCTCCTCACATATCCTCTCCCCCTCACAGCCTGCCTCAACGCCAGATAAGGCACGGCATGTCCGATCACACGCACTCCCACAGGCCTGGTAGACCTGGCCTCCGGTGCACTGCAGCTCTGATAGCATCATATCAGGGGAGGATTAGCCATTAATTCTCAGCTAAGCTATATATTCTTTACCTGTCAAAAAGATTCGCCTTTTATAAGACAATGACTATTGTTGTACTCTTAATTATATGCCAACACCTGTAACAACTCAAAGTTAAATATGCATGCAGAAGTTTGGCTACACAAACTATGAATTTTTTTAAATATTTGCAATGAAAATGATAAAACAATCCCTATTGTGAACAGACATTAAAAAGCAAAAGTTTTCTTTAAATATCAATGTACTGTTACTTTCCTATGTTTTTGATTTGTGATGGTCAAAACATATAAAAGACAGTTGCATGAAAAACCGTTTGGGAAATTTGTCAAGAAATTCAAGTGGAAGAAATGTACTTAACTGGTTAGGCTCTAATTAACTCAGCAGGGCTTTGTCAGTTTATAAATCATCCTAGTCTTTAATCATGTGGAAACAGTAAACAACCAAACCGGTGCTAATTGGTGCCTTCAAGGGAGGCGAAGGCTATAAAAAGATATCACAGTGCATCCAGCTTGCAATTTTCACTGTTCAAAATGTCATTAAGAAATGGCAGCTAGGAGTGGGAATGGATTTTGTGGACAACCAAGAAAATGTTCAGATGAAGTTAAACTTGCGACCTCAGATCGCAACATGTAAGGGTAAACTGGCAGAAAAATGGGCTGTATTTGATTAAAAAAAAAACCTAATCAACTGGGATGAAATAAGGGTGGAATTAATCTCTTTCAGGGTTGTGAGAAATGCAGGAGTGCAAGAAATATCACCAGATTCACAAAATGAGGCTTTTGTAAACTGACAATGGTCCAAAGCCTATTTAAAATTTTACCATCAAAAAACACCAACTGGGGTTTTGAGTGGCCCTGACTTGTCCTTTAAAAAATAAAGAAAAAAACGGTATTCTTATATTTGCACAACAGTATAAAAATACCAGCCAGCATTATGGAATCGACAAAAGTGGGGGAAAAATTGTATATCAAGACAAGAAAAATGACAAAAAGAAGCAAAAGAACAGTTCACAGTCTGTATCAGTAACATCCCCCATTTGAGAAATAGTACAGTTGGGTCCCAGTACTGTTGCATATCTAGCCACCATCATTCTGTCTAAAAGGGGATAGAAATGTTTCCTTTACATTTGTGTATTTTTGAATGATTAGCTGTAAATGAGTTCAGAGTGAGCTTTACCACAGAGTGAGGGGGACCTCCAGTTGAGCAGCACTCCTCTTGCAGAGCAGGCAGCCGCATAAGCAGACAGAGCAGAGCAGAGGCACTCCTCACCGTCCCCACACGCACACACATCATATCGACAAAACCGCTGGAATGGGCCAGGGTTCACCAGAAAGTGGCACGGGCTGAACACTTCTGACATCATCACTGTGCACGCCTCTTCGGCAAAACGCACTGAAAGGTGCCAGAGGATAACAGATCAGTGTTGTGTCATTTTTGGGGGTTCTGGTTGACTACAGGTTCATTCATGTGCAGAAGATACCTCTCTTGGGGTTGATAGCACACGGATCAGTCTCATGCTTTTGGGTGGATTCACAATCTCCGTTGATCCTCCAGGTCTGGCCAAATGCCTGAGGATTCGCTTCAACCAGCCCAGAGTCAGACAAGAAGTCATCACCTTGGTTACCATTATAATTCCCACAGAGACCACAGGTCTGCCCTGCCCACTGTGGTCTCAGCTGGGGAGGTTTAAAGAATTTAGTAGTCAGTTACTTATTCTTTATCATTACCAAAGACATTTTTAACAAACAAAAACGGACCTAACCTTTAGAAGTACGCGACCCCGCCCATCCCAGTCCAGCCGAAGGTCATCACCAAGCTTTACACGAACAGAGGACTGAACAGATCTCTGGATATGCAGTTGACCTGTGAAATTGAATACACAGCAACGTTACTATTTGAATTCTACATCAATGTTGATAGATAATTCAAACAATTCTAAAAAAAACTCTGCTGAGGCATATGGCTGATGAATGATCCATCAAAGCAGATACAGCTTTTATTGAATGTTAACTAGATGTCCTTCTATGCAAAATTCATTGTATGTAATAGTTGAAGTATAGCAATTTAAGTGTTTTTTTTATTATTTTTTTTATTATAGGCCTAATAGGCCTTCTTATTATAACATAAGACCTTATTATAAGCACAGAGTATAAGTACAGTTCCATATATAGTAAAATATTTGACATGCTTAAAGGGAACTGTAAAATGCAACTCTTATCCACCCATCTGCTTAAAATAGCTTACCATGATGCATTGGGGTTTGGATGTCCATGCCGTTGACAGAAACAATTCCTCCATGTTTTAGCTTCACTGTCAAGTTCTCCAGAGGGGGCAAAGTGAGTGTCACTGAGCGTGTACACACAGCATTTTGATCATCTGCACACTGAAACAGAATACAACAACTCAAATGAAATACAGCCAGTGGCATTAAAGAAATCAGCGTATTGTTAGTCCATTATTGTTTTGCGATGAAAACCACAAACATGCATTACCTGTACAGTCTCAATTATGACGGAAAAGTCGTTATTTGTGCAGTCCTTTGCCAGCAGATACTGACAGTGGCCAGTGAAGGTGAAAAACTTGTTGTCAAAGCTCTTGAAGTGAGACTGGCCAACAACCAAGCACTCACCTACACACAGACATCAAGGATACAATACCAATAATAAGTATCCCAAGACATAGTTTATAGGTAGAATGTGTTATTATAACAGTACATATGTCTAACCAGGGCAGCCTTCGTTGGTACATTCCCAGGATCCATGGCGGCACACACTGCAGACAAGAGGCATTAAGATGCATTACTGTGAATGTGCTTAAGCATATTTGTGTATGCATTTTGCCCTCATACCATGTGTTGCAGTCCTGAGAGATAGTAGATCCTGGAGGGAAATGCCGCCCCATGTGTGTACAAGAACACTGAGACACCTCCACACAGCGATTGCCATCCAAAACCTTTCCAACTGAAACCCACATACATGCCATGTTAAAACCAGCAAAACTATGACTGAGAGAACGGTTAAATATGGTGGTTGAGGGCTTACCGGGGCATGTACAGCCATCTACACACTCTTCCTTGCAGACCTCCTGTATGTTGAGGCTATGGCAGGTTGTAGAGCAGGACTTGGTGCATTCACTGTACTCCATCCCAATTGGACACTTGGGGACTGCACATGCAAAAAAATACTCACTGTAGATTTTACTTCATAACCCTCCGCAGCTTTTTAACATCTGACCAACTTACAACACTGGCTCTCTTCCAACCAGCCACGCAGAAGTATCCCGTGAACATGGCATGTGCGAGCGTACTCCAGCAGGATTGAACAGTAACAGTCTTCTGCGTCCTTCTGGTCACAGTGACAGGCCTCTGCCTGACACAGCTCCAGGAATGCCTCAGGAGAGGCCAGGTGGGCACAGTGGAGAAACACACTGGAGGTCTGCAACACGCTGCAGCTGGACAGAATCTACATGAATACACACACACACACACACACACACACACACACACACACACACAGACAAAGAATTACAGATAAAACTTGGTTCGATAAAGGGGAAAGAGAAGTAACTGATTCGACATGATAAAACTTCATGGTAATGGTAAATAGCTACGCAATAATAAGTATTGTAAAGAGAGAAAGAAAGAACAACAATTAGACATACTTCAGAAAGATTTATGAAGACAACTTTTAGTATTTAGTTAAGTCGTTGAGGGTTGTTGCGTAAATCTAGCCTTGTTCAGTCATTTGACAGGGACAGAAAATATTCTTAATGAAGAGAAATGCTGACAACTTCCAGCGGTATCACACTGACATGAAGTTTGTACTGTTTTCTCACATACATGTCTTTCTGTGCAACAAAATGTTCTTACTGAACTGGCTGATGTTTTTCACAATCTTCCCGCCCACAAAGACTTCTCTTGTTACAGAACTGCACGCACACCTGTTGGATCTGTCTGCTTACCAGCTGGTCATTTTCAAAGACACTGGGCTCTCTTACCCTTTCGAGAATACTACAACAATCCCTAAGCTTTAAGTTCTGCATGTGGAAGCCCATTCAAAACATGACTGAACAAATTAAAAACAAAATATCGGTTACTTCAAAATTCATTTGGCAAAGCTCGAGACAAAATTAGACTCTGGGAGAACAAAGACGTTTATTCTTTAAGAAGATGAAAACTGCAATCAAGCGTGTAACAGGAGGGGAGAACAGGGAGGATAAAAATGCACGATAGAGATCCTTGGACACAAACCAAAGATAGAATTGAAGGCAACATCTAATGAGATATTCCCTGTAACAATTATGATTTAATGCAAGCAGAAGCCCACCAGTTTCATTGTTGCTTATTTTTGACTGACACAGTCAGATGTGAAATTTTACCTGATAATGTCAAACTTATAAAGGCTATAAAGTAAACAAATATTGGAAATAAATTACAAAAGTGCTCGGGGAATGAGTGATCCACAGTTTAAAGTTTGCTGCACAATAAAACAGCTTTCTAACAGTGGTGGTTGTCAGGCTCCAGTCAAGCCTCACTTTTTTGGAAGTTTTTGTTGGACTTCCTCATACTCTCTGCCTGTCTCTGTTCATAACTGAAATTCTTATATTGTGAGGAGAAGTTTCTATGCATACCAAGAATGGCATTCTTATAAATGTTCAATCTTGTGTATTTGTGTGTTAATTTCCTTCTTACCGCTGCAGTCCCTTTTGTGCTGTTACAAGACTGAGTGGGATTTGAAACCCGTCGACATGACTGATCGGCTCCCTTCACGGCCCATGAATTTGCAAAATCATAACTGTCCCCCGTCAGGAATCCTGAAAGCACACACAGAGACAAACGAAAACGACAGATTTCTCCTTAATCTCATCCTACCACCAGTCTTTGTTTTTTTTTTTACCTTATCTTTTCCTGTACGGAGTTGCTACTCTTCCTGTTGCTGAGTGCCTGTGAGTCAAAGCATTTCCTGGATTCCAAGAGTACTGAACTCTACCTTGTTTCACTCTCAAAATCCCACATATCCCCACATGCATCCAGACAATTCAAGCCTATCAAACACTAACGCACATACCCTCCTGAGCTGTATATTCATCAGCTGAAACAGCATTGAAGTTGCCACAGAGGCCGCATGTGCGATTGGTATGGTGTTTGGTCAGTGTCAGGGCGATGTTGGCAGCATTATCAATGCTGACAGTGAAGCCAAACTCTTCACTCCAGAGCTTATAAAAACCAAGCTCTGAGCCCACAAACACAGCATGAGATGCATAGGGCAGAGACAGCCTGCAAAAAAAGAGGACACAGATCAAGCTTCTTCAAAACCAAACTGGTGCTACTGTCAGTATCAACTAATGCCAACACAACAACTTTTGCAACGTGAACATTGTATCAGTTTACCTTTTTTCTCCTTGCGAGAGCTGTCCATCTACAGACAGGCGCAATTCAAAGGCGTCTCCCAAAAACAGTGTGACTCCAGTTCTTTTGCCGTTGTGAAAATCCCCTGTAGATCCAAAGCACAATTTCAGAACAGTGATATTGTCACCCCAAACTAAAGTTTAAACAAACTAGAATACAGTTTGATTCTACACAGATTTTCAAATTAGATATCTATTATCTAGTCGTCTCTTATTTGATATTCTGCGTCAAGCACATTGCTTTAGCTCACAAACAGCAATAGCTACACACTAATCTACAAAATATAAGCATTACTCTTGATGGGAAATCAGAACTGCTTGTCCTTTTTTATTTTTACTGTCTGAGTGTGACTCACCCAACAGTGTGAAGGAATGATGGTTGCGGTCCCCAGCCAGAAGATAGCTGCAGTCTCCTGGAAACTCATATAAAACCCCATCAAATGTGTGAATGTAATGTCGTCCGAAGAGACTGCATCGTCCTGTCATGCCTGCCACGCAAGCTGGACACACACAAATATTTAAATGAGTGTCAAAGTAAAAGTAGAGTAATCGTATATCATATATTTCACATGTTGATAATCAAAAGGAGTGAAGAAAAAAAAAATGCATTCTCTGATATGACACTCACCTGCTAAATGCAGGAAGACACAAATTTCTTGCAAATACCTTTTCATATATACCTGAAACACAAAAAAGAAAAGTTTTCCATTGTCGCCAAAACCTACATTAATGTCATTATCCTCAGATGCATCACTCTGTGTTCTATGCTCAGCCTGTTTCAAAACCCTTCCTTTCATTCTCCATATTCCAAATAGTCCTACCTCCATGGCTCCAAACTCCAGAAAAGATGAAAAGGGATTAAGAAAATCCAAAAATCCACAGTCAGACCTCAAGCAGTCAGTGCATTATGAGAAAAAGAGATGGCCAAACATCTCCTCAATCTTCATGTGCATACAAAGGCCTTCAAACAACGGAGAAGCTCTATTTTATATCCCATCCCATACTCCTGCAAAGCCCTCACTGGCTTTCCCTAAAGACCCCTCCCCTTGCCAGGTTATGTCAAGAAGCAAAGAGTATCATTCTGTCCACAGCTCAGTGCTTGCAGACTGACACCATCAAACACTCTCAGCAGGACAATTCCAGGATATGCCCACTGATCGCCGGGCTGAGTGATTAGTCTACACATACTCATCTGTATCAGCGCCAACCCAAACAACTCTTGTGGAAAACACACTTACCAGCAATATCTCACGTAATAACAGCTTTGGTGGTGCCACATGCAAAAACACATGACTTGGCAGCGCCGAAATCACACACGCAACACTGGGAACAAGTCCTGATCAACACTCTCAGGTAAAAAAACTCGAAAGGAGACAGATAAAAGAAATTAATAACATTCAGTGTCTGAGTCACAATGTCCAAAATATAAACAAAGTTTTGTTATCTGTAAGGAATAAAAAATCTAAACTGTCTGTTCAATTCTATGTCCATCCGATTCTGGTACCACTTTGTCACAGCATGTTTGTTTGAAACACCCTATACACCCTAAGTTGTATCAGCAATAATTCTAGTTAATTAGACCCAATGGATTTAATGTGTTTTCTATGTATCAATTAATATTTGTGTTTCTATAATTGTCCTTTATAACAGAGACAGTAAAGTTGAGTAGTATTCCCCTTGGTGCTTGGCAGGAAAATGATCATGATACATTTGAATTTGATTTGTTTGAGTAAGTAAAGTTTAACTGATAATAAGACAGGCAAACTGAAAGCAACTGAAAGGGTGTGAAGAACGAGAACAGCATAGAACAAGCAGTAGAATAGATACAGACAGATCAATGTAGCTTTTGAGGTTTCAGTAATGTTATGATAGTAACTTCACTTTCCAATCAGCAACCACGTATGTAGCTATCTTAGTAGGAGAAAATAAGGTTATATTTCTAATAAACAATCAATTTTCTAATCAGTTCTGTAATTATTATAGCAATAATCTGTCAGTAAAATGGGTTTCGTAGTGACTAATGAATCACTGGTATCCGGAAAATGTTATGTTGATAAACAGTCAACATGTGGATTGTAGATTTTTGTTTTTAGTCAGCAACATATTTTTCATTTGGAACTAAAGTGGTCAAAGATAGCTTTCACATTGATGAGAGATCATCTGTTTTCTGTTTTAAAAAGCCAATAACCAAATTATTAAACAACCCAATATAGGCAAGGTAAGTTTATTTGTATAGCACAATTCAACAACAAGGTGATACAAAGTGCTTTACAGATACATTAAAACAGTAGAAATAAAAAGCATGATTTAAATTTTACACAAAAAAGAAAGAAATAAGAACAATAGATCAAATCTGTAGTTAATATATGATTAAGTTTTGAAACTCAAGCTTCAGATTTGGAGCTTTATTAAGCTTTATTATAGCTATTAAGTAGAGTTTAAACCCCTGTTGTAAAGGTGCCTCTATAGAAAGTGACTCAGTTTTGGTGCCAAAAAAACTATAGCTCCAAAAGATGAAGTGCACTGCAGTAGGACCGTTGAGAAAGCTTGATGCAGACAACAAAACACGAGGTTTGAAACAGAATGAATACCAACAAAGATCGCATAACAGTGTGTGAAACTAATGTTTTTGTTCGTTAGTGCTCAGCAGATGTGTGGAACATGTATTATCTGTCTGTGAGATAGAAAGCTCGCGGGAACATAGCATGCTCGTGCGTCGTGTTCATTCATGTACACTTTATTAAATCCGAGCACGCGCGTTTCTTATTCTGGGAGAATGACGTAATCGCACGGCCCAGGGTGCTGCAGGAACTTCCAACCAAAAAGCCCACAGCAGGAAGCTGCAGTGCATTGTTGCACAATTGTAAGTAGGTTCCATTGTAAGATACAGTTGGAAGCTACAATTTGAAAAAAAAAGAAATATGTCAGCTTCCCTTATAGCTTTGAAAATGTCAACATCACTGAAAAGTCCCACATAATACCGGAATCAAAAAACGTGTAGCAGCGGCGAATATTTTAGTCATAAATAAGTAGGCTTTAAAATTAGAAACTAAACTTTCAAGAGATAAGAGGGGAAGAAAAAAGGCTTTGGCTGTGTAGCCGTGTGGGGGCGGATCACTTTAGGCGCGCACTGCACGACGTGACACAGCGCCAGCGCGTCGGCAAATAACCTCCTTCTGCATGCTGACTGTTATTTAGAAGAAGCGCTTCTCCGTTATTCTACCACAGCTTTGATTTTGAGGAACCAGCAGAAGTGAGATCTACAGCTCAAGTATCGATATGGCTGCTCTGTCGGGAGGAGAGATGTGCATCAAATACTTGATGTTTGCCTTCAACCTGGTGTTCTGGGTGAGTGTGAGGCGACATAATGTCTATTCACATATGCATCCTGTCTGTGTTTAACGTGAGCGCGTGTATGTGAGCGTGTGTTAGCTTTACGCGCGTGCGCGATCGTGCGAGCCCAGGTTACTATAGTGAATGAATTTACACGGTGTCCCAGATGCAGACTCGTACCATGCGCTCACGCAGTGTCTCGGTGACTTATTACAGTGTATTGTAGGCTACGGCTGGAATCATTTATGGCAGTGACCACCACGAAATACAAAAGTGACCCAGTGTTTGTTGAGCGGTCTGGAGAATAATCCCCAGTGGCCAAGTGACCCAGTTCCAACGCGCAGACTATACTCTGGAGTTTGCGCGCATAGAATTTTAATAACCGCAACGAGGGAGTGAGGGAAGCTTTTACTGTGCTGGAGAGTGTGGTTGATATAATTTTAATTAAGACTTTTGCTCCGTGAAGAGTTACCGAGGCAGTCGTTGCGTGTGATTTGTGCGTGTGTGGTATCCCATATAGGGTATTTTTGTCCCACTCAGCCTGCAGGGCGTGTCGTTATGTGTCCATTTGTATATGATGCCAATGCATGTGGGTTCACAGATGGATGTTTTGCCCTTTTATGAACGTTTCTTATTTGTCCAGCTA
The DNA here is from genome assembly GCF_027942865.1 of Odontesthes bonariensis. NCBI lineage: Eukaryota > Metazoa > Chordata > Actinopteri > Atheriniformes > Atherinopsidae > Odontesthes > Odontesthes bonariensis. Next base: position 17,214,378 of record NC_134512.1, on the reverse strand, counting down.
TATATAGAGCTAAGTAGACATTCATTACAGGACAGATAGGGATTCCCCATTGTGTGTGTATGTCTGTTGTGCGGAGTGTGTGTGGGAGACACAGAACCGCCTCAAAAAGAAATTTAAAAAAATGAAATCCACTTAATAGTTTTAAACTACACACATGTTTCAGTGATGATCTTTAAGAAACGTATAAAGCAATCAATACATCAATCAACAGGCAGACTTAATATCAGTATAAGAGAAAGCCAGCTCAAACCTCACTTCTCTTCAATAAGTGCAGATGTTTCGGTTTACTCTAGCTCAATCAGCCACAAATCACATGCTACACATACAGTATCTTATCATAGCTGAGTCTTGGGGGGGAGTTCCCATGTACAGTTTTGTGTCATCAGGAACAATTTTTGGAACTCATCATTTCACACTGGGTCCGGACATTAGAGCAGTAAATATGCTGCTTTAACAACTATTTGAGATTTTTTTTATGCCACATGTCTGAACAGGCCTCTGCTATGCTGTGGTATCATAAACCTGATTTACCTGCATGACTTTCATGAAAGAACACCTACAATACATGAAGGAACACAAACCAAAAGAGAGGAGGGAACACAGGCAGGAAGTCACGTCATGCACACAGTGGAGCCTAGTTTGTGGACTCTTGCCACTCCCTAACTGCATAATCAGGTGACCAAAGGTACTGACTACCTTTTCATTTTTCACCACCATATGCATTTGTTTCCGCCCGGGAAGGAGTTAAACACTAAGGGTGGATTGCGCAAACTGAATCAACATGGCAGTCGCTGGGGGAATCAAGTGTGTGAAATATCTCATGTTTATCTTCAACTGTGTCTTCTGGGTAGGTGTGCTTTACTCTTTTATTGTGTGCGCGAGGGATAGACAAAGAATAGGGGAACTTCTTCACATGCATGTTAGATATTACTGTTGTGAGTTGGCCGTTTTACTTGATAATGGAGCATAATAGATAATAGAAGGTGTACACTGTGAAATCATTAACTCAAACAGGAAAATACATGCATCACAGTAACACTCCCACACTGTGAATAAAACAGACTGCAACATTTGAGCAAGGCTCTCAAAGTTAAGAATTCACTAGCCTGTCTATGCTAACAAGATCTGTAAGTGCCTGTGTAAAGTAATTTTACATTATAACACAATACACAGACGTTTACAGCTGAAGGCTGTTTTGTTCATTAAGAAAAGGGTGCAGCAGCTTCAGGGCTGATGGACTTATCTGCTACTTTACATCAATGCAAATGTAGAATAGTCTTTATGTCTCTTATTAACTGTCTCAGAGTTGATAAGCATCATTGTAATTTTCATTGCATTTACTGGACATGTGAATTCACTGTAATGTGTGAAGAACATTGACCGTTCGTTTAATATATGGTTGAATAAAAGGGATTGCCAAGAAATTAAGTTTCACCGAGGTTAGACACCAGGATTGATTACAGTGTTTTCAGTGGGTAGCGTCCTGTACCTGGAGTAAAACTGTACCCCAGTGGAGACGAGACACAGGTGTTGGTGAAAATTGGTATACAAGTACTGCACAGACGTTCCTTTTCATGACACCTAAACAGAGAGTAACTGCAAGGATGAGAAGGATTCCAGATGGGGCCTGTCAGTGCAGATTTGAGAGGAGCTGCTTACGGTTGTCAGGCTATGCTGTTAACTGATGTTTGATGGCTGGATGGCAAGTGTGAGACATGCATGAATATGGACAGAGTGTATATGTGCTAGTATTCCTCTTGACTGAACTTTAAGTAAGCAGAGTTCATAATTGCAGAAGTGTACTGTACATAAAAATATATTTTTGTGTGCTTTAGCTTGCAGGCACTGCTGTATTTGCTATAGGCCTGTGGCTGCGATTAGACCCAAAGACCAAAGGTCTGTTTGAAGGATCAGATTCTCCATATGTGTTTTACACAGGTAAGGTGAACTCCATTCATGGGAACCTGTTCTGCATGATTATTTTAGCACAGTTTTATTCATTTATTTATTTATTTTGATCAGTTTTGATGTAAGCTATGTATTTTTGTACGTGATAAACTGTATGTGTGTGTAGGTGTCTACATCCTGATTGGAGCTGGAGCACTTATGATGGTGGTGGGCTTTCTGGGATGTTGTGGGGCGATTCAGGAATCTCCGTGCATGCTGGGACTGGTTTGTACTACTTGTAATTCTTTGTGTAACTCCACTTAACACGCTATTAACATTAACATAGCAACATAAAATTTACAATCAATCTTTTAAATCAGAGTCTTAAGGGATGTCACCCTGTAATACTTGTTAATCCACTTTCACACTTTTGGACTCACAGTTTGAAATATGATATGTCTACCTTTATCACTGTTTACTGAACAACTTCAAGGCCACAAAAGACTCTCTAGATTTCTCTGTGCTTGCTCCCTCCTTCCTGCCCTGTCTGGCCATAATCTTCTTGAGCTAAATCTCTCTGGAGGAGGGGCGAATGAAAACTGGGTTCGGCTACACTCGACTGACCTTGCATGTTAACACATGCGCACAAAAGACAGGCGCACAAGCATGCACAGTAGCAAATAATCTGCTGAGTTGAATTTTGTTTGGGTTTTTTGCAGTTCTTCTTCTTCCTGCTAATCATATTTGCCATTGAGGTAGCTGCTGGAATCTGGGGATTTTCAAACCAAACCAAGGTAAGAGGATTACTGTACAGTATGCAGTACTGATAAATGTAACACTTGAACAGATCTTAGCAAAAACATTTTGAGTTACAAGCTGTCCACATGGATCATTTCTTACAGAGAACACTATTAAGATAAGTACCATGCTGAAGAAAAGATAGACCACAAAAATAAACAAACTGTGTGAAATAGTAAAAAAAAAAACAATTTAGGAAAAGTTCAAATATGAGGCTTCAGTGAAATATAAAACTCACTTTATCCTGGTTTGCTGCTGTGTTGCAGGTGGTTGATGACATCACAAAGTTCTACATGCAGACTTACAACGAGTTTAAGTCAACAGGAGATGAGCGCCTCAAAGAGACACTGCGGGTGATTCAAACCGAGGTGTGCAGGGTCTCTTACAGTTCTGCTTCTTTGTAATTCCCCATCACCACAACTTATCCAAAACCAATTTGTCTCAAAAGATATCTTCAGGCAAACTTATTGTTCCACAAGTGCGAATATTTTTCTAAACTTTCTACGAGAATGTTTTTTATGAGATCGTTAGAGTTGAATGATGATGTTGAAACCACTGTCGGGTCAGTATCTTAACTGTGGAGCTAAAACTGTGAGGCAATTTGCATGCATTTGCATAAAAAACAGGAAGAGGGAGAACAAAATCTCACATGCAAGCATCAACACGTCTTTATCTCAACTTGCCTGGCAACCTCACTGTGATGGAAAGACTTTGGGAATTTAAGTTTAAGCCAATGTCTTGGACTATTCCTTCAAAGCACCAAGAAAGTGATTTTTTTTTCCTTTTACAAGTGATCATATTCTCTTAAAGTTCTATTCTTTTTCCGTGTATTTTCAGCTGAACTGTTGTGGTCCAAATGGTAGGGTTGAAGAAACTGCCAAAGACACTTGTCCCCGTGGAGAGCCACTTGAGGAGCTTATTATGAAGGTACAACCACTCAGCATGTGTGCATAGCTTACATGCCAACATAACCAAATACATGAAATACCAGCCAGAAAAATAACATTTAAATACAAGAAATGAACCAAAAGATCAAACAGATGCCTGACATGTACCATCTCTGTGAAAGGTTGGGATTTACGATAAGTCAATGTTATCTTATCTCTTGTCTTCCCTAAATTCATCAGCATCCTTTTAGTGTTTCTATGGCAACAGTGGTATACTCAGACCGTAATGCTCTCAGGCTGTCATTTATGTCACAAGTCATGTTCAAATTTTGAAGAAAGCTAAAGGAGACGTAATCATCTGTTGCAGAGCTGTCCTGATGCCATTGATGACGTGTTTGACTCCAAGTTACACATCATCGGGGGAGTGGGCATTACCATTGGGGTAATCATGGTGAGTGTATAAATGGTGCCGTGCTGGCACTCATCAAATTTAAAGGTCTGATGTGCTGGGAGATGAAAACAGTGCAAAAATGAGTTAACTCAAACACATGTTTTGTACCACTTTCTTACAGGTGTTTGGGATGATCTTTAGCATGCTCCTGTGCTGTGCCATTAGGAAGTCTCGGGAGGTGGTGTGACACCCGCCTGAAGTCCTTGTTAATATTGCATGATGTCATTCCCAGGGTCTCGTGACTCCACTGCCAATACAAACACTGCTTGTTCAAGGGGGGAGGGGATAAACTAAGCTAGACTGTGTGAAGGTATTTCTGAATATGCATCAGTATAATTCATCAGTTCTAACTGTGCTGCTGACATTAGATGCGATGTGGTTGTTAGGCCCAAATATAGAATGGGTGTCACCTGTGCTTCAGTGGCAGTGTAGTACAGAAACGTGTAATTATGTGGTTATCTGACTGAAATCAATGTCTGTGAGCTGCTAATTATCTAAACAGAAGACCATACTATCCTCTGGTGATCACATTTCTATCGCAGTCACTTTGGGTCTTCATAGTAGCAGAAAAAACAGTAATGGGATAAAAAAAAAGCATCACTTCAGCGCAACACAGCAGTAGCCAAAGCTTAAGATTTATTTTATTTTAAAACACAAATCGTGGTGGCAACAGGCCAAATGAATGCCAAGCTTTGACATGTCTGTGGTTTAACCCAGCTTGGTGTTAAGAGCATCTTGGTTCCTATATTACAGGTTTTTTTTCCTTTCTCTTCGCACATCTTAATTTGCCCTTGTTTGGAGAGCCTTTTGAAATTTTTTTCACATTTTGTAAATGTCTTCTTTTTCTATTTGTAAGATTTCTAATGTTTGGTGTTTATATGGCACATGCAGTTTGTTGATGTATTTTGCAATAACCTCTTTATTTGACAGAGTTGGTTGATTTGTATCGTATGAACTGTTTCACATTGTCAAAAGTTATTGAAGAGAGCCAAATAAACAAAAATGTATAAAATCCAATTAAAAGGTATTGCAATGAGGCCTGGAATCACATGCAGAGGAGTTCATTTTTAAGTTGGACTGTTCTCAAGTCAACTCCCAGCTGGGGCCTCTCTGTGTGGAGATGTTCTCCCTGTGTATGCGTGGGTTCTCTCCGGCTTCCTCCCACTGTCCAAAAACATGCATGTTAGGTTAATTGGTGTCTCTAAAATTGTCCTTAGGAGTGAGTGTGAGCGTGTATGGTTGTTTTTCTCGTTTGTCTCTGTGTGCCCTGTGGTGGACTGGCGGCCTGTCCAGGGTGTACCCTGCCTCTCGCCCATTGACCGATGGGATAGGCTCCAGCCCCCCCGTGACCCGACCGACGGATTCAGCGGTATAGAAAATGGATGGACGTTCTCAAGTCAGTTATTTTTATCATTTGAAAAATGTTGGTGCCAGATGATTTACCGTTGAACTATCCCTGCTTGGCGTGCACTGTAAGAAGGCATACAAGGGTAAGTAGGGCGTGGGTGTCTTAAGACTGACAACAACACCCTTGGTTTGTTTCCCACATTGAAAAAAAAACAAAACATTCCCCCCATATTTTTCCCCCTCTTTGATATAAGCGATCATCAACTGTGACTCACATAAAGCATAAACAAAGCTAAGAGCTGCCTTTGTTTCTGAGTCACTTTGTCCCAATTAATTTATGGAAACTCTCAGTTCAAAACTAAGGACGCACTAGTTACAGTAAACAGTATAGTGTGTGTATGATTGCAAGTCAATTTGATGTCGAGATGAGTCACTGTTTCCCTCTAAAAAAATAGGTATTTGTGTTCCTCTGATTACAGTACGAGGAAGTACACTATGATTTGGCTGTTGACAGTCAGAGGCTGCCCTCCCAAACACCTCATCCCCACAATGCAGATAAGGCTGATTAGAAATAAAGGAGTGTGACTATTTGTGAGGTGATATGATCATGTTGTTACGAGTGTATGCCTTTTATGTACCTCAAAGTGTAGTGGCCAAGGGAAGGACAACACAGATAAGGAAGAGAAACTGGTGAAAAAGAAATAACCATAATCAAAAGAGGAAGCAGACAAACATCAGCACTTACTCAATTTAAACGACAAAATGATTTAATATCGGCACATTCTGTACAAAACGGAGATTAACAGGGAGATGTTTCATGTTTTCTTTTTTAGTGTATTTGCCAACCTTTAATTCAAGGGAGGAAGGTGCAAAAAGCACCGAAACATTTTATTGGCCTATAAACCGCACCACACATTTCCATGGAATAGAAACTATCTTCGCAGAAGTGCAAAAGACTTCCATTATAAATGTACTGCAGTGGAGCAGACAAAAAACAATACAATGATACCAATACCGATGTAACAACCAGAACTAGAGTGCAAATTAGTTCCTCCAACTTTTTATTGGTTCATTAGTGCTGAGCAAAAAAAACGTTTATCGCTTTCATCTTCGAGCAAAACAATCTCAGTCCTCAACCTCGTCCTCTGCTCCCTCCCACGAGGGCTTTGTGAGCCTGTGTGATTGTTTGTGTAAAGCCGCATGTGTATGCAGCACCGTGTCCACCCGCAGGAGACTTGTGACACACTGCAGCACAGCCAGAAGCAGCTGATATTTACAGGAGACAGATTCAAGACCCATGTTCGACATGCAAACCTTAGATGGCACGTCACACTTTCTACAACAATGCAAGTTTAGTTTACAATCCTCCAGAGGACCCTCAGTCTGTACCGGTCCTGCATTGTGTGCTTGTTCAAGTACAAGACTGAGATGCTGGGAATGATCTGGAAGAAAACTCATGACCCTGGTTTGAGTCTGCAGGAAAAGTCTTGGGTTATGTGAGTAAATCTGTCGAGGCACGGTTAAGAGGGCGTTTGCCAGAAGCTGGTAAACAGAGTCATCTACGCTTGTGTCATCAGAAACTGAGCAGCTGCGGCCATGTTGTAAGAGGGCATGGTGCAAGAGAAACTCAAATGTCCCACCTGCGGGAATCACACAACCTGGCTCTATCACATGCTTCTGAATGGATTTCATACAAGAGGATCCACATGTGGTGCTGTCAGTCAGACTGTCTGTATGTAAAGAGGTGCAGTTATGTGATTGCAAGCTTCTATTTGAAGCTGTGGTCTCCGTCATATGCATGGGTTCCCAGGTTGTAAGTAGCATGCGGATGGCATCTTGAAATGCGCGTGCATACTGGTCAGTTTGCCCTTCTCCGGGGGCACAAATGACCAGATTGCAGGGTTTAACTATGGTTTTCTCCTCTGAACAACAGAAAGTCACATGGACATACCTGTGAAAGAGAAAAGGATAGCTGGTAATGTTTCAATGTTTCATGAACAGTTTATTCTTTGTATGCATATGCGTGACTAAGTACAATCTCTTGAGAAAGACACGTGTTTCTGAATACCTGTGAGCTCCAAGCAGTATTGGGCGACAAAAAGTCAGTGTAACAACGTGCTCTGGATTAATCTTCCAGCAGTCTGAAACGGGTGTGGTCCCACTTAGCTGGGCAAAGAGAAGAAGTTCTTCTTCACTGACACACTCCACAAGGCACATATCTGCTTGTGTGGCTAAAGCCAGGACAGCAGAAGACTGTTTAACTGCAGACAGAAGCACAGAGACACCAAAACTCCGCAGCTTGGCAAAAATGCACTCCAGTGACCTTTCCATCCAGGCACTAAAGTGCACAATACTTCTCTCCTCCATCACTCCTCCCAGCTCAAGTATGTCTCCCGGATTGAGCAGTTTTGGCTGCAGGTACCCCGTGAAAACTACAGCTCTGACTGGCTGATTGTTGACTTGAGGGCACGGTGTAGCAAAGTCTCTGTGAATTACCTGCCCCTCAATCAAACGCGAAGCTCTGACAGGGAAGCCTGATACCGGTGTATGCAGTGCTGGGAAGTTGTCATTTAAAAACTGAAGCGAGACGGAGGGTAGGTCATTTCTGAACCGCCAGTAATGGAGAAGTTCACATGTGAGGTCACTAATAAAGTCACAGTGCACGTGACTAAGACGAGTTTGAAAAAATGATGACAGAAGCGTTTGAACGTAGCGACAATTTGTGTGATCTGGTGACTGCGTTTCTGCAGTGAACTCCTCCAACGAAACACAGACTCCATACGGCACCACATCCACAGCAATGAGATCATCCAACTCTGTCAATGCAAATGCTAGCAGTTTGTCTGCCAAATGCCTGGCAGAGGCAGCCTCTGCTGCTTCTGTAGAGTCATAACAGCGAGATACATGGGGCTTCTTGCTGGCTGTTATATGAATCATTCGCAGTAATGATGCCAGCAATAGAATAAAGGTCTTTGATCCATCACCTGTTGCTGCGCTGTGCTTCCAGACACACTCCACCACCATCCTAATATGAGGAACACACAAATAGATAAAATGAAAATCGATCCCAGAGCAAACTAGTAAAATTCAATGTCTCCTTGCTAACCTGGCCAGTGGATGTTCCAGATGTAGTGCTGTGAGAATGCGGGTCCCACAGCGGCTCAACATCGCCTGTCCCGTGTCTCGGGCGAACAGCACTTGTCCTCCCTCAGGGCCAAAACTGCGAAGGATGACTGCCTCCAGGGCACACACTGTCTGCAGGACATGTTTGAGGCGGACTCGGTCCATTGACAGCATACTCACACACTGTAATGCAGGATCCATGAAACTTACAAATAGATTTCAACTGTCTACAACCTAGATTTTCATCTTTAAAACAGGAGTCAATATAGTGAGTAAATATTTTAATCCAACATTGCATGCAGAGTACACTGAATGCTTCATCGCAAAGTTGAGCTTTTGTCATCTGCAGTCCAGGGAAGGCATCAGAATTAATTTCTGCTCAGCTCCCAAAGCCATCTGGAGAATTCAGTCAAATTTAGCTACAGTGTTGGTCTCGACAGCCAGGGCAGACGTATCGTGGGTAGGCTGTGGATAGCAGGCAGAACATGATTTAATAATTAAGGGATTTGGGAGTTCCTGGTGGGCTCCATTTGTCGCCTCACGGCAAGAGGGTTCCAGGTTCGATTGCCCGCTGGGACCGTTCTGTGTGGAGTTTGCATGTTCTCCCCGGGTTCTCTTCGGGTAGCTACTTCTCCCACCGTCCAAAAACGTGCGTGTTAGGTTGACATGATACATAAAACGACTGCAACGCTACACGGTAGCACCTCTTCGCTAGTTCTAGAAATGTGTACACTCAAAATCGCCTCAAATTAGCTTATCTTATAAAAATCCCACTTCAAGGTATAACTAAGCAACACACTAGTGCTCAGACAAATCTAAACAACACATTCGTCAAAGACAACAGGAGAACTCACCATAAAGGCAACGGGAACGCCGCTCAGTGTCGCCTAGAAACAGGACTTCTTCTGTGGTTTAGAACAGCTCAGATGTAAATGTTGCCATCTAGCGTTTTGACGGGTGACGTACATACACGTTTTTAAAGGCAACATTTTTCAGTGTTATTGTTCCGTTATTTGTGTGTCATGGTTTATTCCAAAAACTCTTCCAAATAGTTGGGCTGTCTGTTATCCTGCTGGGAAGTAAAAATACTTTAAATTGATTTTACACCTGCTTTGAGACTAAAATGAAAATAATTTTCATTGAATTACACTCTAGATTAAACATCTGAGCAGAGTTTAAAGTTAAAACTTTAGATTTTAAAGTTAAAAACCATAATGCCCATTTTTTAAAATTTTTGGATAGGTGTTTAAGGGAGTCTATCTAGTGACTTGTTTTGTTGTACGAGAGGAATTGTTAAGATTCTCTTTTTTAAAGAGTAATTAAAATGTCCTGTTTCCTTTGATAAGTAAAGTTTAATTAGCAAGAGACATAAACATCTCAATGCCTCAGAATTAACAACACAAACTAGTCGTGTAGGCTGTCATCAAAGTAAAGTAATACCATACTTACAAAATACAAAAAAAAGCACAGTGTATTTATCTGTATATCACAAACATTAAGTATGTTGAGCGCCATCTGGCTGAGCCCATCCCCCAAACCCCCCTCTTTCCCCCGTCCCATCCCTCCTTCTGTACACTTACGCTGGAACCTCAAGGTGAACTGGGCGGGGCTGGAACCTGATCTTTATGTTGCTGCAGAAACCACATCCCAAGTTTCTAAATCAGGCAACATAATCTATACATAGACAATATGAAACAGTTCTGAAGCTATCACCAGATGTACAGATGCACACTCTCACACGCACACACATACAGAGCTGTCCACTCTGAATGTAAATGTCCTCTACTGCTGAACTCTCACTATGCTAACGAGCTTTTAAAAAGCCATGTCACCACACTAATGAATATGCATCAGTGGCCTGGTGAGGGTGACCTGTAGGGATGGGACAGAGGTCTCGAGAGGTGGGGCGTCGGGCATAAGGACCACAGCTCTCATGAGACCTGAATGGACAGAAAAGAACACAATCCCCCAATACAAAACTCTGAGACACACAAACACACAACTATGCCAACCCCAAGCCCATCTTGCTCCACCCTCCCCGTAGTTGCCTCTGATCCAGCTTTCACACACCTGCACCGTTCTTCTAGATGTCTGAAGACTGCTGAGACAAAAAAAACTAAAGGGCAGTGAGCTGTTACATACGTTGCCGTTTCTCTCCGTGTCTCTGGCTCTTTCATCATTTTTCTTCCTCCTCCTCCATTCTCTAAAGAGAAGGAACCTCTGTGAGTCTGAATCCCGTCGTTTGGACATCTGAACACAGGTATGTTTTTCACTGATATAATTTTCCTCGATAAAATCCATAAAAATGATAGGTTTCTTTCTATTTGTCTGACTGAAAAGTAACTGCATGAGGATATATATATGTATAAAAATCTTTAGGATCAGAACTGAAAAGGTCACTTTATATTTCAATGAAGATTTGGGTATAGTGCAATCATCATGAGGATTTTATATATGTGTAATTCCTATATTACTGATTTTCTTTTGACCTCACTCAAAATATAAATGGTTCTCTAAAGGTTTCTAAAATATTTAGGGACAGGTAGCTGATAAGACTGAGTTGTGGTTATGCTTGAAACTTGTGTATAACCCTGAAAGTGTAGACATAAAGTGTCTCCGCGGGTACGTGATCTCATCCGCTGATTCAGCCTCAGATACTCAATACCTATGATGTCTGCGGAATAAATTATAACACACAAAAACAATTTTTTGATCCGGAATCAAGTTTTGGCAATGGGACTTTTCTCTCAATTTGGTTTGATGGCATGACCTTGGCACATATGATCCTTACTTCTGGCAGCTGAGTGTGGAACAGCAGAGATCCACGTATGGTGCTTCAACCCCCTCCTTACTTCACAACTTCATGTCAGCAGCTTTGGCAGAAACAGCAGCTTTCATATCCTGTGTTTCAGTCGTATTGCCAGGCCAGCAGAAACAGGAGAAGTCATTTGACACTGGTGGACATACACCGTCTATGAGCACATTATTGCTTCAAATATCTGATCAATAGCCAATATGGAAACTCTGCTCCAGTGTGTGTTTCTGTGGTATGTTCTTGTACACTTAGAGGACATTTACAGCTTTATCTGCCTTTCTTGTTGAAGTATACGGTTGCATTGTTGTTAGCTGAACCATCTTTTTCTGTATCTCTGTTTCTCTGCAAGTTAAATTCTTGATCCACTGTCACTCCTCCAAAAAAAAAATGAACCGTCGAGCTGCACCTAGCACCTCATTTTCCCCTTCCAATATGCCAAACACAACAACCACCCCAGGCCAAAAACAACCTGGAGGTCACAGTGCCAACAAGTTCATGAATCAACTTCACAGCATCCACAGTGAGTAGGACACCTAATATAATATTCACGCTCATCATGGATTAACAAAAAACAGTCCTGAATATATTTGGGACACATATCAAAGCACAAAAGACAGTGGAGAATTTAGATTTCAACACAGAGGTCTCTGGCCTCTGTGGCAGTGAATTATTATTATTTTTTTTCATAAAAGCAGGAATTCGGGGAATAAATCTTAGACAGCTCTGTCCTTTTTAGCAACATATGAGTGACAGAACTGAGAAACTCCCTCAATGTCAAAACATTGGAAAGCTTAAAAAAAGTAAATCACAATCACATTTTTTGTATTATTATAGTTTTTTGGATACATATTTAAAGTACAATGAAAAAAACAAAAAAACACTAACACATTCAGTAACTAAATTATCTGTATGTTCCCAGTGTTTTGGATTCAGTCAGCTACAACGATTGAATCATAAATTATTCTCCGGAGGAAGATGATGCAAAAAGTGTTTTCAGGGATAAAGAGACAATACACATAAAGTGGCTTGATGCATAATGTCTCTAATGGTATACCAGATTCAAGGTTTTTTTCAGGCTCAGAACGGATGCACAACAGTAAGCATGATAAGTCTGCTTACAGTAAAGACAACTGTGCTTACTTTTTTCTATGCATTTTCTTGCTATTTCTGACCGTTTAAAAAACACACTTGTCTCTTGAGCTTGAATATATCAAATCCAAGCCAAAATCTGGTTCCTACACAGAGGACAAAAAATTCCTCTGACATTAGGTAGGTCACATTTAGAAATGTGCACAATAGAAATATCTCCCTGGTGAAAATTAACTCTGTTTCCTTCTGTGGGAATATTCCTCTTCAGTATTTCCTGTTGGTCATTTAGTGTACACGCTGCTTGTAAAACTGTGAGAAAAAAATTACACAATAAGTGTGATTTCCTTAGGTTCTATCAGAGTTACATACTGCTTTACTGTTACTTCAGGACAAGCAAGTTACATAGGAGCTGAGCAAATGATAGTACTTCACATAATGTATTGTAAAAGAGTAACAAGGAAAACTAAAATATGGCCTAAAAATGACCACAGATTTGAATCCACTGTATTGTCACGAACATCACTGTATTTCCATAAGTACCAGATACTTTAATCATTTTGTGTATGTATGATTCAAAGAGTTTAAGTAGGTGAGATTATTTGAATGCTAACACACCTAAATGTTAATATATTATTACTGTGTGTGCATTTTGTTGATTTGCAGAGCCGTCATGGGCTGTAGCTGCCCTTTGTATCGTGAGTTTGTGCGTGGTTCTGTCATGTGCCATGTGCGTGTGGAAGAAGTGCTTAAAAAAGAAGGACAAGGACAAAGAAAAGGACAAGAAAAAGGGAAAAGAGAAGAGCAAGGGAGGCTTTGACACTGAAATGGATGGGGGTTGTAATGAGGTAAGCTAAATACACACTTATATCCACACACACAGCAACCTCCTGCAGACACATTGTCCTTGCAATGTATCACAGTCCTGACATCCGGGTCACACAGAAGTGGCGAAACTGTCACTGCATGTTAAGACTAATGGACATTCTGCACATCACTCATTTTAAAGTAAAAGTTGAGGTGAGGTGAGATAAATGATTTTAAAGTGGATTCCTGTCACATCTAAAAAAGAAACCTGTCCTGCTATATGATCTAGGAACAGAGCACAAAAAAAGCTCTACATATTGTAAATCAAATCAAAATCAAATCAAATTTATTTGTATAGCACATTTCATGTACAAAACAATTCAAAGTGCTTCACATAAAATAAAAGCATTGCAGTGGGGCAAGGTTTATTTGAAAAGGTATGCACTTTACTTGCATGGGATTTGTGTCTGTGTGCAGCCCCTGACGGATGATATAAATATAGAAACCGAGCTGTCAGAAACTGAGCAAAAAGAGGACGTGAAGCTCGGCCGACTGCACTTCACATTAGACTACAACTTCACTGAAAATACGGTGAGTTCCAGCTCTTTAACGTATGATATGCCGGGGCAAAAATGTCCCATTCACACACTTTTCTTCACTCTGTCAGTTAGCCAGATTCTCTTTTCTCTTCATTGCTTTTCTTTGTGTTTACACTTTAGTTGGTGGTAGGCATCTTGCAGGCTGCAGAGCTTCCTGCGATGGATGTGGGAGGTAGTTCCGACCCTTATGTTAAACTCTACCTGCTACCGGACAAAAAGAAAAAGTTTGAAACCAAAGTTCACAGGAAGACTCTGGAGCCCAACTTCAATGAGACTTTTACATTTAAGGTAACTTCAACACAAGAGTAGAAATAGAAACTGAGTTATCTCTCCAGATGACAAGGGAAAAGTTTTCTAATTATTGCCTTTGATTTCTGTTCTGTTCTGCAGGTACCATACACTGAGCTGGGTGGAAAGACACTGGTGTTGACTGTGTACGACTTTGACCGTTTCTCAAAACATGACGCCATCGGAGCTGTGAAGATACCGATGAGCAGTGTGGACTTCAGCCAGTCTCTGCAGGAGTGGAGGGATCTTCAGAAGGCAGAGAAGGAGGAGGTGGGTACAAAACATGAGAGATGGAGGGAAACTTAAATGCTTTTAGTTGCTTTTATGTTTTCCAAATCTGTTAATCAGCGGAAAACACAATTTCATTCATTTATGCTATATTTTATTTCATTCCACAAAGAGTCAAAGCAAAATCAAGCAAAATTCTTCAGATATTTAAACTCAATTTAAAATTCAGGGACACTGCGCACAGCAGTTGCATTATTCGAGCAGCTCCGTCTGAGCAACAGCCTCATGCAGCCAGATTATTAAACATTATTCCAACAAAATCCCCTTTTTCTCTGCATCAGAGTGAGCGGCTCGGAGACATATGTTTGTCCCTGAGGTATGTGCCTACTGCTGGAAAGCTGACAATGGTGATTCTGGAGGCCAAAAACCTAAAGAAAATGGATGTGGGGGGATTATCCGGTAAGTCATCCAGGATGTTTTCATGAAGTTTTAACTCCTTAGCCAGTTGAAATTCAATGAAGCTTATCATTACTGTTATCATTTAATCATATGAAACATCTCTACAAATAAGGAATCCAAATATGCCAGGCATGTTACTTTCAAGCAGTTTCTATGTCAGGAAAATCAGGAAGTGCAGCAATAAATGTTATTTTACTGAAAGAGTTTCTACATTGGTGGAAGGTTGTTGCTCTGCTGCTCTGACATAAAACTTCTTTGTTCACTCCACAAGACCCATATGTGAAGATCCACTTAATGCAGAATGGGAAAAGACTCAAGAAAAAGAAAACGACCATAAAGAAACACACTTTGAACCCTTACTACAACGAGTCGTTCAGCTTCGAAGTAACATGTGAACAGATAGAGGTATGAAAAATTGTACATGCACGTACATATACACAGCTACAACCAAGAGAAATTCATGTTTTGTGGATGCATTCCCATTTATAGAAAGTGCAGATAGCGGTGACTGTGCTGGACTACGACAAGATTGGGAAGAATGACGCCATCGGGAAGGTGCTGATGGGCAGTGACAGCAGCGGGACTGAGCAACGCCACTGGACAGACATGCTGGCTAATCCCCGCCGGCCAATAGCCCAGTGGCACAGCCTCCAACCAGAAGAAGAAGTCAACGCACTAATTTCCAAAAAGAAGTGAAACCGTGACCCAAAGTGAAACTTAAAAATGACCTCAATTACTTCCAATTTACATTATTTCCTCTACTGGAATTATCCTTAAAATATTGTTAAGCTATCTAACTGAATTTAATCTACGGAATGATAGCCTGCTTTACCCTTTATACCTTCAAGGATGGTTTTAAATACGTAAGCTTTGTACCTTCAGTATCTCCCTCCTCCTGCTTCAATTTAAATTGTTATTTGGTATCACTGGTTGGGAACAATAAAGTGAAAGAGATTTTTTTTAACTTGCGGGATCAGTTCTGTTCTGCATGCACACTACACTGATATAAACAAAATGAACCTGCAGAGGGAGACAAATCAAAGTACATTAAGAACAAGAGATGCCTATCTGACTGTTATGCCTTTGTTTTCAAAATTAAATTACGGGTTGTTATCGAGTCTATTTCAATGTAATCTAGGTACATGAAGTTTCCCTTTCAACAAAAACCCTCTTGGGACAGATGAAGTGCACCATTTAGTGTGTGGTGTTGAATAAGATAAATATTATCTGAATAGTATCCAATGTGATTTCTTTTAAAACAGTTTGAGATAGTATTTGTCAGCAAATCTTGTGAAATAAGCAGCACAGCGGCTCCTGTCTTTTTTCAAATCTCTTTCTATGTTGGGAAATGCTATGTGACTCCAAACTTCAAAACATTCTCCTCTGCTTTTTGACCTATACGTGTGCAGTATAGATGCTCCAACACTGGTAATAGCAACACCTCCCATCCACCTCATATTTTGTTCTCCCATGTGAATAAGATAGACAAACTAAGTGCAATTCAATACCCTAATTTTCAGCAAGAGAGATTATCATTTTTCTGAATAACCGTGTGTGTGCATTCTGCATTTCACTATAGTTGCAAAATTGGGCTATAAAACAGTACAGAGATGTAGCTTTTATTGAGTCATATACTGTATAAGGTTATTCAACTTTAAGGAACCTGCTTTTCACATGTGGACAAGCAAAGCACAAAGTCAGGTCACATTATTTTGAAATGCAGTAAATGTAGGTTACTTTAAGATGTTTTTGGCTGGTTACTCGATCCTTCCCAGAACATAGAATTGTTTGTGAATTCAATAGGATTATTTCAAAATCAAACTCTAATAATGCTGCACCTTGTAGGCTACAGACAAAGCAGATGCAATCTTAAGTTCTAAAAAATTGCTGTTTATCTTCGGTAACGTCCCAAAATATTTACAATCTTTACAGGGAAAAAAAAGAAGTGCACATCATTTTGCATATTCAGCATTTAAACTTTATCAAATCAAATTACCCTAAAAATAAGCACCAAGACAAACCTGCAGGTTAACTAACCCCTGCAAGATGCGGTTGAGTTCACAGTGCCATGGGGGAATAAAGCTTCATTATGAGATATTTAGTTTATTTTAAAGATGTGACCGAAAGTGATCATTCACAGTGTCACTTAAATCTAGTTGTACAATTCTCTCAAGTGAAATCTGGGTTCAGTTCAGTAACAAGACAATTTGATTCCAGATCTGCTAAAATACTGAGCTTTAGGAATTGCTGCACATTAATGCGTTGAATAATAGTGTTTTCATTTAAGCAAATAATTAGGTAGTTCTGAACAACGAACCAGGGTTGGATAAACAGTCTCTGCTTTGTAGCTGGTTTTCAGTTTCTCCCTGCTTGTGTCTCGGTAAGGCGCTTCAGACACGTATTGGCTGCCAAATTACATTATTACCACGGCAATTTAGGAGGTGAAATATTCCACCACAGGGTGACAGACCCTGCAGAATTAGCCCTTTGCTTACTGAGGATGTTCCTGTCACAGAGAGCAGTGCTGGCTTACCTGCGTGCACAGGTGCAGACGGACAACTCGTGATCTGCTCGGGGGGGCTGTCGCCCCTAGGTAGGATTTACAGGTACGACCAGGCATCATTCTGGTGTTTCCCCTCCAAGACTTCCCAAACTCTTTCCTCTCTGGGCAGTTGAGATGTGTCGTTGACGTTTCGGTGGGACTTCCTTTCGGACTCTGCGATGAACGTCAAGGGGACATTGAAACGATTTCTTCTTATATCGTTTTCAATCTCCCACTTGCTGTTATTTGAGGGTGAGTCTGACTTTTTCTTTTATATCTTTTTTTTTTTTACTTATCAAAAAGGCCACAACAGTTCTTGTCACAGAGTTTGTAGGAAACACATGATTGAACTTTAATGTCATATAGACTTAATGTTGCACCACAGGTATTAGGCCAGTCTCTTTTTCAGGTCAGCTGGTCCAGTTCAGAGTCCAGACTAAACATGGAGAAGCAGCATTTAGCTGTTATGCTGCAAACAAGTGGAACAAACTGCCAGTGGAGATTAAACTTTCACCAAATGTAGACATTTTTAAATCCAGGTTAAAAACATTTCTTTTCTTATGTGTCTATGCATGAAATCTGCATGGTATCTTTTAATTTATCTAGATTGTGGCTTGTTTTTAAATTCATTTAAATTATTTTATTTATTTCTCTTTATATTCTTTTATGTATTTTTAATGCTTCTTCCACTCCCTGCTGCAATGCTTTTATTTTATGTAAAGCACTTTGAATTGTTTGTGCATGAAATGTGCTATATAAATAAATTTGATTTGATTTGATTTTGATCAGTAGGTCACAAGATCCTTGATGTTTTAGAAATTGCTTAAGAATAGGCTGTTGCTGGGAATAGCTTTCTTTCTGTTGATCCACATTAGATGTCAGAAGTCATTCACTTTTAATTTGATAAAACCGTGTTCCCTCCCTGCCTCTATATTACAGTTTCCTGGCATGGCATCCAGCTGTGCCAACAAACAAACAAACAAACAAACCAAAAAAACATACATGTCACAAAAGATTGGAAGCTTGAATACCTCTGCATCTACCTTTAGCTAAAAACAAGATTTTTTTTTACATTAGATCAGCCACTCACATCTGTTTTGACAGATTAAACTGCTTTGCTGATTGTGTGACTTTATTTTTAGGAGCTCAGAGCCGACTTTCAGTGGCAGAGGGAAGATCACAGAGGTAAATGAAGGAACTAAATTGTGTCAAATCTGTGTAGGGACAGGTCAAGAGTAATTGTTGAGATGTCTCAAGGGTCAATCACACACAAGGATATCCTTTAAGAAGCCCACGATAAATGCACACTTTCTGTTTCTACTCAAGAGTGTGTGACCGCGATAGCAAACGAATGTGTGTCCACTTGCACTTTTGTGTGAGAGGGCTTCTGTAAAAAAAAAAAAAAGTACTCGGAGTCTGAATTCAAGTGGTGTAAAGTGCACTTAAGTTTCCTCTCTGACTATTTCTTCCCACTAATGTGCATGTTTGTGTGTGTGTGCAGAAGGGCTAATGCACTTCGGAGGAAACGGGATCTCCTCGGGGAGGAGGTTTGTACACTACACCTAAGAGAACCAGAGGAGGTCAGGGCGCCCACATACCCATAACACCCTTACCTGCACAAAGCTGTCTTTGTAAAGAATGAGACACACTCACTAACACATTTACGTATCGCCCACTCAGTCTGACACAACTTTTAACTTAACGCAGCAGGTAAACCAGCGGAGGAACTGTGCCACTGATGCTGTTAAAGCTTAGGAATTATTGAAGGAACTGCTCTAAGTGTCTATTGTTTATTGTTTTCCAAGACATACAGACCATTGCTGTCAGAGGGTACTTTGTCACGCAGCATTTTGCACAACTACACGGCCAGAGATGCCTCTTCAGGTGAATATGCAGCAAATCGAGCATTCCCAGATGCTTTCACAGGAACTTACAATTCAGGCAGAGTTTGTCCATGTCTTTCCCAGAATACTGCAGCTGCCTTAATGGTGGGTGGTGTCAGGAGGGCGGTGTGTGTGACTGTGCTCAGTTCCAGGCATTGGGAGACCGCTGCCAGATCAGTGAGTAATAAAATACTCACACACACATATACATATCTTTTTTTTTTGTGTGTGTGTGTGTGTGTGTGTGTGTGTGTGTGTCTGCTCACATTGGTTCAGACCATGCGAGCATCAAACCATGCAGCTGCTTGGCATGTTTTCATAACATTAACTTCCTTAATAACAGAGTATGAGACACACTCAGTTCACATGAATGAGTGAATGTATGAGACTCCCCAATCATTCAGCAAACGTTAATTACCTGAGCACGCTCTAGCATTAATTATTAAAATATCATTAGTCTTTTTCCCTTTTTATCTATCTTTGTTAAAACAAATCCACCACCCTCTATCTCAGCTCTAGCCTCACATGCACACACACAATCTCTCTCACACACACACACACACACACACACACATAAACTCGAGTCTCCTAGAGATGCAGATATTAAGTCAGTTGAACTTAGGTAATAGGGTAAGGGCTGAGTGATGGAGGTTCTAGTTTCTATATTCTGAACAGCTTTCTTATACAGTTTATCAGAAGATCTGAGGTCAAAATGATTTTTAAGACATTCATTTCAAGAAACTAATTTAGTGTTGACACACATGGTAGAAACAATAAAGTTCCTTAGAGATGGAACTGAGACTGGAAATTAAATCCTTGGATAGAGACTTTTGACGAGATAAAAATCTACTTTTCTAGAAACTATAATTACAGTAAAATATTACATAATCAAAGCTTCTTTCGACAAAATATTAGTAAGCTTTCCAGTTGCGACTCTAATTCTGAAGATCAGTGGGGGCCTCAGACGCATCAAACATACTGAAAAAGACTGGAAAATTGTGCTAATTGGAACATTCTGGTTCATCTGATAAGCTACTCACTAAGATGTGATTCACTGCAGCCACCACCCACTCCCTCAGATTTTGGCAATAGTCTTAGGCAGCATCTTTACAAGACCAGCTTTGGGGATTTCCTGTAACAAAGGCCTTTTATAAAATTCAGGTCATCATTTTTCACTCATACCTTCACTCGAATAGAATACGATGAAAGATATGGAGATGATCACAGAGATGGGACGTGTAACTTGCCCTCTCTAATTAGTTAAGTGTCAGTTTCTGATTAAATGTAATGTATTTGTGCCACCACATGAAAGTGAGCCACTTCATTTTACAAGAATGTTTTTCCAAATTAATTGCCCATTTTCCTCTCAGTACCAAACCAGGGCCAGGATAGAGACGGGATCTGCAGGTCGTGGGGTCAGCACCACTACGAAACATTTGATGGAATCTATTTCTACTTCCCTGGAGTCTGTTCTTATATTCTGGCTCAGGACTGCCACTCAGCTACTCCACAGTACACAGTATGGGTAAGGCTGGTAATCATCTTTATGTAAACATAATAAATCACTCGCTTTCTATTTAGCAATGATTCCTGTTAAACTGAAACACTGCACAGCTCAATTAAAAAAAGCTCAAATTGAGTGGTATTTTCCTTCATGCGCCAAACTAAATACTTTAAGAAACAGGAGCCGCTTTTTAACTTCATACTGCATATTATGAAACTTAAAACCTATACCTACATTAGTTGTTTTAATGACCTAATGTTGCATTTGAAACTGTGATCATACAGCCAGTTTTTCTGTGTCTTATCAACATAATAGGTCTTGCGTGACGCAGCTTATTCCTGTATGCAGTAGACCATGCGCCTCATCCTTTCAGCTAACAAATTATTTTACAACCTTTGTAATATAGTTTTCATTATTAAGCTTTCTTTAAATAAAGGTCCCTAAATTGTTTCTATTTCCATCCCTTCCTTTGGATCTATTGTCTTGCATTGTTTCATGATAACAGCTCATTTAATATGATTTGTTGGACTAATTCAGAGGGCATATCACAACCATTCTTGCAGAATTTCCAGGCAGTTGATTGCCTTTTAGAATGCTTGCTCGGGTTACAGATTGTGGTTAATCCTTGTTAATGAATTTCCATGCTTTTTCCTCTCCGACGCCTCCTTTGATTCCCTTCTATCAAATTAATGTCTTTTCAGGTTCACAACAGCAGAATGTGTGAAGGGAATGTGTATTCATGTCCAAGAGCTCTCAGTCTATTCTTCCCAAATGAGGAGGAGATCCACATCTCTGGATATCAAGTCCACCAGGGCGGTCGCAGGTGTGAAGGGAAAAAGCAACCCAGTTACTTATAACTCATCCATTCACACCTTTAAATGACAATAGAGTATTTTGAGCATGATGTTCGTTATGACTTTGTCTCTGATGCTCTGGATTCTTCTGTGTCTGTGAAATGTCAGGTTAAGCTTGCCTCAGACTGCAGGTGGAGTGTTTATTGAGCGACTGGCTGATTACCTACTTGTGAAGAGTGTGTTTGGCTTCTCTTTGGCCTGGGATGGAGGCTCAGGTGTCTACCTAAAGATGAGCGAGGATCACCAGGGCGCACCATGCGGCCTGTGCGGAAACTTTAACCACATCCCTGGCGATGACCTCACCACTGCTCGCGGTAAAACCGGCTCTACTGGCCCCTCATCCTCTTATTCCTTCACTCTGCACCCACTCACTGCAATTATTATGATTATACACTCAACACTGATTCTGGCCAATTATAGTAGCAGTGGGACTGTAGAGATGAGAGTGGAAGGATAGGGGAGAACTGATAGTTTGGCTTTGAATGGCTGAAGAAGCATGGATCTTTCCTCAAATGGCCAGTAACATGAACTATGGCCCATTGCTTGTTGAGGCAGAATGCTGTCCAGTAGATGACAAAGGAAAAAAATACTTTAGCTGTAAACCTGCTATTGTTTCATTCCCATTGTATTTAGTATTTACAATCATACAATTGTCCTTATAATGGCCAACTTTATATTAATAGACCTCCAATTCATGTTTCTTGATTATGTTTCTAGCATCTTATAAACTGCATCATTATGCTATGAATATACTTTTCATACATGATTTTCTTAGATTTTTTTTAATATTTATGCATATCTGCTTAGCATACCTACATAAGTATGTTTAAATGTGTTGACTTTATGTTGCAGGCATTCGGACAGATGAGCCTGCCATTTTTGGTAACAGTTGGGCAGTGGACCTCCCTCACGAGCGAGTTTGTCCCTCAGTAGATCTAGACTTTAACGGGCCCTGCCAGTCTGAATCAGACATGGATGTAAGTGTTTTCATGAAAAAAATAAGGTCCATTTATTGGACATTGGGCAGTGTTTGTTTTGCAATACCTAACTATTGTAAATATTATATGCTATGTATTCATAACATTCTGTATTTTTTTGTGAACATGTGCAGGATGCCATAGAGAAATGCAGTGCGCTTCTCTTCTTTCCATTTCTGTCATGTCATGAAAACATTGACCCCAATCCCTTTGTTGCCAGCTGTGTCTCTGACCTTTGTGCGTAAGTTAGAATATGATCATTGACATCTGGACACTTTTAACCTTCTGTTCTATCAAAGAGTTACAGTGTAGGAAGCAAGTTCTCCAAAACATTTCCTATTTCTCTTAGGTCTGATGATGAGGAAACGTTTTGTCGTGCCTTGGTAGAGTACACTCGAGCCTGCTCACACGTTGGGTATCCCGTAAGGGAGTGGAGAGACAGCTTCCCTTCATGTAGTAAGTTTCCTCTGCAGCTCCACGTAGTCAGTAAAAACACAAATTCACTTCATGCTGGATGCAGAAGTTCTGTTAAATGTGCAAACTTCTACTCAGGCAACAGTTCACACTCATGCTTGTGTTTGTATGTGCACAGATGACGGCTGTGAGGAGAGTTTTGTGTATAGAGACTGTATCAGTTGCTGTCCGCCCACCTGTACGTTTGAGAAAGAGTGTCTTGGAACGAATCTGCATTGTCTGGACGGATGCTACTGTCCTGATGGTATTTAGAAAAAAAAAAATGACTTGTCATTTCTGTCTGAATGTGCCAAGTTTATTGAACTTGAAAACAATCCTCCCCCCACACAGGTCTTATCTTACAGAACGGAACATGTATCGCTGTTTCTCAGTGTCCATGTGTGTACCATGGAACATCATATGTACAAGGACAAGTTCTTCATCAGGGTTGCAGTGTTTGGTGAGTGGGAACCTATAATTTTTGGTAAACGTATCACATATCCAGTGTGCTGTTAACTTGCTGCACTTTCCTTTTAGTGTGTGCATGGGAGGAGTGTGGAACTGCACTGAGAATAACTGCACAGGTGAGAATCCCCTACCATAAAGATACCATAAAGACCTCAAAGAGGAGGCAGAAAATTCAAATATACATATATTTTTTCGTCTCTCTGTCCTTTCTTAGCCGAGTGTTCAGTCGTAGGGGATGTGTTTGTGACCACGTTTGATGGCAGGATGTTTCTCCAGCCAGGAGCCTGTCAGTATGTCCTAGCAAAAAGCCGCAGTAGCAGCAGATTCACCATCACGCTGCAGTATACTACCTGTGCAGAGGTAGCGTACGAGCACACACACACACACCGACATACAGAGTATATAGTATAACAGATGTGGGCAGTGCAATATGACATAAATGTAGAATAATTCAATAATAATAATTCAAAATGTCATCATCTCATAGTAATAGCACCACTTTTCAATCAGTTTAAAAAAAAGACATTAGTTGTTTTCAACCTTAAAATGAATACATAGGATTTTGTATTTTACAATGTCAGTTTTGAGCATTTCCTCCAGGGCTTTGTCTGTTTTTAATGAAAGACTCAGTCTTCCCTTAGCGTCAAACACACCAATGTTTCACAATTTTGTTTAGCTTCTCTTTGCTTAAGAAGTTGTGTTGCTCGTCCTTTCTCTCTAAAATGCTTACTGTCTTGATTCAATCAATAAATCAAACCCTATTTATATAGGAACTTTCAAACATCCAAAGTGCTTAACAAAGGTGCTTAACAAATTAATGGAAAATCATTTTCTGAGACCAATGGATACAATTCAAAATATAGATAAAGATTATAGACAAATAATGTAAATAGTAAGATTAATAAAAGATTAACAATTAAAATAATTAAAATAGCGATCATGAAAACACTCTGCTCTAATGAAATCCTGATTTCATAACTGCAGCATCATCTAACAAAATCATGATTTAAGTAACTTGAAGACATCTGTGCAGTGAATTTAGTTATACTTAATGTAATGATGATCTTCCATTAAGGAATTTAGAACAGGCAGAATGTCTTGAGCAATTTTTCCTTACAGTCCACAGTGTCACTGCGTCAGACAGAGTTGGGTTAATAACTCAATTCTACTCCTTAACATGTGGGATGGGGACATTGGTCTAGTTAAGTGACCCAGTTGACCTGTAACCGTAGCTCTACTCAACTGTGCATGTAACCCACTGTCAGGACTATTTTTTTTCACAGTGCTAGTCCTGGCCAGGTTTCATACCAAACATGCTTGGCCATCTGAGCTGAAAATGCTGATCTCATTCTCATCAAATATCAAAGTATGCAAAAGTAACAAAAGTATGTACTTGTAATATTCAATGGACTTCTCTTTGTGCTCTTTATCAGTTTAATCTGCTGTTTTGTGCTGACAATGATCTATTTTTCTTTCTTGGATTACGTTCACAGGGGTGGATGTCATGAAGTATTGTTCAAACTGTCTGAGCTGTTACAGAAAGTCAGTGCATTGATATTTTGCATTGATCACTCTGCCAAGTCTGCAGGACTTGCCCATCTGTTTTTTTTTTTACACTAGACTGCGCTGTTTGTGGTTTCAATTTCAGAATGTCGCTGCAGATATGAGTGGTAATGGGATTTAATGTGTACCTCTTGATTACTGATGCAATGTAAACATTCTGTTTACTCTGATTGTTCATTGGTTCTGTATCTTTTTCCATATTTGTAAAGATTTACAATAATATTTCTTTGTTATTTGTCCATGTGGAGGTGTGGTGCAGGCATGCAGATAGACAATGAGAAAGGTTTCCCCAATAGATTACAGGCTCTGAAAAATGCAGATGGTGTAGATGATGTGTAGAGCTAGGCAGATCGTAAAAGGAACACCTAAATATTTAATTTGGTTTCATAGGAACTTTAATAATTTAACATTTTAAGTGATATTGCACAGGAGCATAATAAGTTATGTTATATAATCTAATCCTATTTGTCATAACTGGCCCTTCTGTATGTTCTTTATCAACAGCAGCAGGTGTGTATTCAGTCAGTGACAGTGGTGTTGGATGAAGATGTAAGTCATCAGATCACCATGACAAGAGAGGGGGAGGTGATAATCGGTGTCAACCCAGCACCTGCCCTGCCCTATGTTGATGGTAGAAATCACAAAAGCATCAAATGAAGCATAACACGTTTACATAAAATTGGGACAGAACGCACTGAAATAAATCCTCAAATACATATTTTGGCGCAAAGACTGAACTATGAAGTAATTTAATACATGTGGTTTTCTGTGGATATTTAGATGCAGTTGAGGTGCGCCGGCTTACCTCTATGTTTATACAGCTGAAGACGGGGATCGGTCTGAGGCTGCATTATGATGGTCAAGGGGGGCGGGTCTATGTGCAGCTGGACAGCCAGTGGCGTGGACAGACGTTGGGCCTTTGTGGAACCTACAATGGAAATCTACGAGACGATTTCCTGTAAGGGAGTACCTCTCACTCATAGGTCAATGTTAAAAACGTCTTTTATTTCCTGACAGTATTTGTGTGTGTGCAGGTCTCCAGCAGGTATGATAGAGGGCACTCCTCAGCTTCATGCCAATGCTTGGAAGGTGTCATCTGCTTGTGTTGCTCCAGTTAATCTGCCCATTATAGACCCATGTGAGATGAACCAGCACAATGGTAATAATAATTGTTGTAACTTTTTTGGATATACTACTATGCCATGCCTCATATCAGAGTAAATGTTGTTGGTTTTGATATAAATGTGAACTCCTGTGCAGACTGCACAATACATGCCAATGTTACTGATTTCTGGGATGCACTGTAAAATTTAAAGCTGTTTTAGTTTGGTAAAATCATAATTACAAATCTTTTTTTGTGTGTGTATGTGTTCCAGTATTTTATGCATCCCAGTGTGAGGTGCTTTTGGGGAGTTTGTTTGCTCCGTGTCATGGCTACATCAGTCCAAACTTCTACCAGCAGCAGTGCCGCTACCAGGCCTGTCGTTGTGGGAGTAGCTGTCTCTGCACTACACTGGCTCACTACACCTACCTCTGCTCCAAACATGGAGTTGACATTAATTTCAGATCGCAAGTGTCTGAGTGTGGTGAGTGTCTCTGCCTTTTGGATTGCTTTTTTTTTTTGCTTTTAATTCCAAATTTTTTATTACATCATTATGTGCATCAAAGCTAATTTTATTGAATATATTTTGAGGCACACCCTGGTCGAATAGATTAGAATTGTGGTGTACTGTGTGAATTGTATTACTTTTTGTTTTGGATGTACAGGGGTGGTGTGTCTTGGAGGTATGCAGTACCACTCATGTGTGTCGTCCTGTGGTCGGTCCTGTCGTGTACTGTCAAGCACTGAAACATGTGACCCCAATGAATGTGCAGAAGGGTGTGGCTGTACAGATGGCAGCTACTATGATGATGTGCGACAGCGCTGTCTGCACATGTAAGACCTCATATTCTATCCTTACAGTAGCTATCAGTTGCCTTTTGGTAGAAAAAAGCACACATAAGCACACTGTATATCACGGAGGAACCATCAAAATAATGCAGTGAGTTTTTCCTCAGGTCACAGTGTCACTGTTACTCCATGGGTGGTGTGTCACAGCCAGGGGAAGTAACCTTCAGTGCATCTGGCACTTGGTGAGTCAGCTGGCTTTATAACTGACGCCAATCTCTGCGCTACAGCATTACATACTTTCATACATTGTCCAACACATCCTAGAAAGGAGCAAAGAGCTTGAGTGATTGTTAGATGAGATGTAGAGCACTAAAACTAACGTTTGATAACATGACTCTCTTTCACAGTCACTCACCTCTCTTTCTCTCTCCTTTCCTGTCTCGTCCACCAGCCTGTGTAGAAATGGGAAGATGGAGTGTGAGCCAGAGGAAAAAGGTGACCTCTCTGCACTCCCCCCTCCCTTCAGTTCCTGCTCTTGTTCATTTCAACAACAAAGTGCTGTTTCAGGCTATATCCCTCTTGCTGAAATCAAGAGTCTCATGTCTGCAACTGTAGCTTGTTTCCCATGACTGGCTTGTTGCAGTGAATGTTTAAAGCGACCAGTGAATTGATTTTGTTGCATGTGTGCATGCGTGTGTGTGCCTCATTATTGCAGAGCCAGATAGTGAAGAAGATGGGGACTGTCCAGAGGGAAAAGTGTATCACAGCTGCACTGAGCAGAGAGGAGGAGTGGTCTGTGCACTGACATGCCGTAACCTGATGTTGAACCTCACCTGCCCACCCAACACACTGTGCATACCTGGCTGTGTCTGCCCTCCCGGGTAATATTAGTAACTTCTTCCTTTCAGTGTTGAGCTTTCTTTTTTTAACATAAAACACTATGCACCTTCCAGGCAGCTGCTTCTTGCATGCAAGCACAAGATCAGTGTTTCATCAGAAGCAAAAATTTTCTTTTCTTTCTAACAGTCTGAGTGCAGCTGCTTTGATTTTCTATGATAAAGAAACGTAACACACAATAAAAGAAAAGCAAAAAGTTAACTCTAATGACTGTTCCCCAAGAAAAATCACATCAATGCTAGTTGATTTTTATTCAGCTGTGAAACCAACTTAAGTTGAAACTTGATTATGATACTACGTGCATGAGCTTATCCGAGCACCCTTTCCCTGCTCCTGTATTCCCTACTGCAGACAGCTGCAGCACTCACAGCTGAGAGTTCTGTGGAACTGTTGAATAAACATCACTGGCATCTCGATGGCATCTGTACATCACTGTTTTCATTCAAGCCATTCTTTCTAAGTTTCCAATATACAGTACTGTGCAGCATCTTAAGCCAGCCATCATTTCTTTATACATTATACCAGGAGAAAGGACATAAATGCAGTGACTTATTGAAAAATGTCTAAACACAAATGGAAGTACAGTATATAAGCCAAAAACAGAACAGCAGATAGATCAACTGAAGGGCCAGATGCACCTCTTAAATCGGTGTTTTTTAAGGACCTAACTTTCTGGTACTGTTTATCAGCTGTAGAAAATTTTATAGACGTGCTTCTTCTTTAACAAAACATCTTTTGGAACAATTTTCGAAACACAACTTTAGAGACACTCATTAATCTGAGAGCATTAAAGCATTACAAGCTTTATTTCTGACTATATCTGTGACTTTGTGTCCATATGTGAATGACTGGTTAGAGTGAGAGACTTAGTTTTTGTGATCTTGTGTAATGTAATTTGTTAGATGGCCTTAGGTGAAATAGATTTTGTCTTCAATTAGATTTCCTGAATTTATAAAGCTTAAGCAACTAACACCAATCAAGGCTGTGGCTGCCTGGAAGCGAGTGTTAGTTTGTGATCAATTGCAATTAATTGGCAAAACCACAGAGAAGGGATTAGATTTAAGAGCTTGCCAGTTGGGTACATTGTACCTTTGTTTTCTGTATGAAGGTTGGTGCTGCACCAGGGGGAGTGTTACTATCCAGAGAATTGTCCCTGTGCCTGGCTCGGACTTGAATACCTGCCGGGACAAACTGTGGAAACGCCTTGTTACAAATGGTAAATGCTATTACTGCACTCATTATTTTCATAGACTGAGGAAACCTAATCTATGAAAGTTTCATTCATCTACAAAGCAAAATGTTTCATTTTAATTGGATGCAAGCCATTGAATAGATAGATAGATAGAACTTTATTGATCCCTCGGGAGGTTCCCTCTGGGAAATTATGGAATCTCAAAGTAAGCAATGCAAACTTCTCATCTTTCATATTGCAAAGCCTGTAGATGTTGTGCATGAAATAACACTCCTCCAACACTTTTGTTTGTCTGCTCTGCACCTGCCCATCTCAGTGTGTGCCACCGTGGCTACTTTAACTGCAGCTACTCCCCGTGTCCAGCTGTATGCACGATTTACAGCGACAGACACTACCACACCTTTGACGGCCTTGAGTACGACTACCATTCTGACTGTCAAGTCTACCTGCTTAAAGTGAGTAGGGTCTGTCTGCAAGCATCTGTAAATGTATAATTCTCTTGTGTACAGTGAAAGAGTAAAATTACTCCTAGTGGCAAATTTGTGGTTTCAGTTTTACCAAAGAGCCTTTGAAAGAATTAATCAGGGAAGTGTGGGATTGACATATGTTGTGTGCTGAAAAGACTGATTTGAATCTAGGAAAGAAGATCCAAGCCTGTTTCTAATCTTAGATGAGAGTTGTTTTTAATTAGAGCAGATTAAAGTGTGTTTGTGTGTGTGAGTTCAGGAGGGTGTGCTCTACAGTAATGCCAGCTGATGTTGAGCAAAGCTAGAAGTGATACAAAGAAACCAGTGTTCACATCAAACCCCAGGGCTCCTGCGCTCCCAGGGATATAGAATTAGAATTAGCAGAACAGACATTGTAGTTCAGGCCCAACAGACTGCCTGCCACCGTGCACACCTGAAAAGAATTGGGACGCAGGTCAAAGCTGTGTCTTAATATGCTAGCATTGCAACAAAAGCATTCTGTTGTGTTTGTTGGACAGGGATGAGAGGAAATTTTGAATTTATTTTGTCTTCCCCTCTCCCTAGAGTGCTGGACAAACCGAGGTGTCCATTGTTGCCCAAAACAAGGACTGCTATGAAAGCGGCATTGTCTGTACTAAAATACTGGTCATTCACGTGGGACTTACCAAGATCTACTTCACTGACAACTCTGGCAATCCAGTACAGATTTCATCCTCAGATTCATTATCTCTATATACATAGCTTGCTACACACTTATCCCATTTTTGGTTTTCATTCAAGCCATTCTTTCTAAGTCAAAAATCTGTTTGCTAAATTAAAACTCTGTGTATTTTGCCAACATCAGTTTGCTCTCTACTTTGTAATCCTGCTTCAGAGTCCTTCCACTGTTGTTGGTCGAGGGTCAGAGTTTGAGCTGTGGAAAGCTGGCTACTACTCTGTGGTCCATTTCCCTAATCAGGATCTGACCATCCTCTGGGATCGCAAGACAACTGTACACATCAGAGCTGGACCACGGTGGAAGGTCTGAGCAAGAAGTACTGTTTGAAATAAAGAGTGTTACGAAAGGAATCCAAAAGCATGACTTGCTGGTTTAAATTTTTACCTCCAGGGCCTCCTCAGTGGCCTGTGTGGAAATTTTGACAGTGTGACGGTGAATGATATGACCACATCCAGTCACATGGAAGTCAATAATGCACAGACCTTTGGAGACAGCTGGGCCTTGGGACAGGTATGAGTCAGCTCATCGTCTTTCCTGTATCGATCCTGCCTCTAGCCTCTGTCTTCACACTGTCTTTGTGTAACTCCCGCTCACTCACTCACTCCTCCCCAGCTCCCTGTTGGCACTGTGATTTATGTCCTTGTCCCCCTTGAGTCCACTGTGATATTTAAGAGTAATCAGACACTTGATTGCTTTCTGTGTGTGTGCTTTGTGTGTTTTAGTGCAAAAGTGACTATGTAGTTCAGCGACCGTGTGAAGGGGACTTAGGGAGACAGCCGTATGCTAAAAGGGAGTGTGCTCTCCTCTACAGCGATGTCTTTGCACCTTGTCACAATGTGGTAAGTACCTCTGAAGTTAACTGAACTGAACTGAATTGGACCCACATGCACACACACACACACACACACACACACACACATACAAATGTCAATGTGCAGGTATAGAAAGGTTATCTTTTTTTAAACAGGAGAGTAGGGGCTGGAAGGGGAGTATTGAACAGGTTATCCTTAGAAATGAATACTGCACGAGATGCTAAAGTACACAAATTTGCACTTCCAAGTGTTATTGCAATATAGTATTACTATTTATCACCAGTAGATGGAGCCATGCTTATGTTGACAGAAATGCTCATGAGCAATTAACCATTAAAAGTTAAGCATGCTTCTCACTCAGTTGATTTAAATGAATAAACTAAGAAGTTCAGTGGAGATTCAGTTCTTGTCATTACAAGAACAAATCTTTCTTTTGAAATATTCTCTTGTGTATTGCCTTTGAAGCTTGGATTTCTGTTGTTGGTTCTACCTTTCTTGAGTACTTGATAGAAGTGAAAGGGACACATTGTTCTTAAACAGCATGGCTTATTTTCACATTGTTATCAAAGGAGTGAATCATTTGCATTTTATCTGATTTACTCCTAGTTTGTCATGTTCTGTTTGGTGAGTAGCTTCCGATCTCCAGTAACCACAGATAAGTTTACTTTGAGGAACAGCTCGGTCTAACCTACTTTAATTATGTTTCTTTAAGGTAGTGTTCTGAACAGCCAATATTGTTAAACATTTGTCTGATTTATATGTGTTTGTCATTCTGAACTGTAAAAGCTGCGCTGAATTATTTGAATTATTGGATCCTTGTAATTATAGTGTGGCGAAAAAGAGCATAGCCTTGATATAGTATTGATCATTCTTAAGGAGCAACAGCACTGACCTCGCTCTTATCTGGAGTTTTGTTTCTTTGTATGGATCAGAGAAGAAAAGACAGTGTAAACAAACTCAAAGGGCATCGGTCTATAAGGCTATGGTAACAGGACAAAAATAATTAGGACTGGAAAGAGGCTTCTTTTCTGTAAGATTATTTTTTTGAACCAGTAAAATCAGCGAAACATTTCCATTTAATGACTGAGAGACTGAAACTGTGTGGCGGAATTCAGATGGCATTTATCAGTTCCATTGATTATACATGTCTGTTCCCAAAGCTCTCGCTCCTAAAGGAAAACAATCCAATTCGGAATGGAATTGTCATTTTTCTACAAATACAGTCCATTTGTTTTTGACAAGTCATTCACATACAGTTCCTGCTGTGCTTTTTTTTTTTAAATCTGTGTTTATGCATTTGGCACACGCTGTTAAAAATCAAATTTGTGTAGATTGAGCAAGGATGAATAGGATAGGTGGCATAATCATTTGTATGAGATTGTCCATGTTTACAGCTTTCCTTGGCATAGATTTTTTGGGATTCTTTGTTCTTCAGTCTGAGAAATATACAATCTTGGCATGACTGAGTGTCATTTTAGTAATCTGGCTATTAATATTCAAATGACCCATTGTTGTTTCAGCCACTGTCTAATCAATATCTGCTTGCCACATCATTCATGAATTATAATGATGCATAATAAAGTGCTGCTGGGATGATGTGTGCTGTTTCTGTGCATTATAGTAACCAATGTAAGGAAATGGAGTTCCAGTTAATCTTGCCTGCAGACAGACCAACTGAGTGCGTAGGCATTTTGCCTGTTTGTCATGGAGCTCATCTGATACTTTTTGCTCCAGAGGTTGACCCTAATTTCTTTGTCCAGATATCTCATTAATCCTTCCTGTCTGAATTATTGAAAACTACTCAGCCCCCTAAACCAGACCTCCCCCAGCCTCTCCCAGCAAGATTTGGCCTGGTTCACTTCATGATTGTTTGCGCGCGCGCGTGTGTGTGTGTGTGTGTGTGTGTGTGTGTGTGTGTGTGACTGCATACATGGTGTGGGCACCCTTCAGGTAGATGTAGCCTGGTTTTATAGGAACTGCCTGACAGACACTTGCAACTGTAACCGTGGGGGGGACTGTGAGTGTCTCTGCACGTCCATCGCTGCATATGCACACAAATGCTGTCAACAAGGGGTCACAATACACTGGAGATCACCTTCTGTCTGTCGTGAGTATGCTCACAGAGACAGATACATATAAAATGCGGTACACTGGTCCAATCTGTGTTTTCCGTATTCTGCTATTTTTCATTAAATTTACAAATCAATTTGTGCAATTGAATAGCTTTAAAACTTCTGAACCGTTTTTCTCTCTCTCAGCCTATGATTGTGAATACTATAATCAAGGTATGTATGAGTGAATTATTTATTTCTTTTCCAGTTTCTGAGCTTACTTTGATTCCCAGAAGACTTGTTACCACCCACTTCCTGTCTCACTATATCACTTTCCCACAGAGCTAGGTGATGGCCCATTTTCCTTGGTTAGTGCTATCTATAATGACACCATGTTTGGAGCGAATCGCACCAGCAGCTCAGTCTTTCCACTGGTAAGAATGAGACTTGGTCAGCTGCCTGCCCCAGGCCTACTGTTCAACTTTATGATCACCGCAGGCCTACACAGGGACAGGACATCACGTGAGCATCCACTTTCACACCGCAGGAAACTTTTTTGTTTTTTAGGTAAATTAAATTAAATTTGCTTCTGTTGTGTAGGTGTCCCTGTGGTGTCACTGGAGTCTGCAGAGAGACCAAACTATTTCCTTGCAGTGTCAGGACGCAGCCGTCTCCAGCTGGAGCAGTGGAGTCGAGGGGTGGAGTTCAGTCGTAGAGCAACCTTTATCCAGCACCAGGGGCTGTTTATGCCAGGCTATACCTCGTTTGAGCTCGTCAGCCAACCTGGAGTCTTTCTGACCCTTACACGCAACACTGCGCGAGCCCAGAGATACGACACCTCAGAGGGCTTCAAAGCGAGCTGCAGCTTCACTCTGGAGGGTCAGAAACACAAGCATGTGTCCAACATTAATACAGTGGCCCCAAAATATAATTTGACAGTGTGAGCAGGTGTCAGCAAACTAGGTGACAATACCTCTGCAACAGCTGTGGACAAAGGCTATACATCCAAACATCAGTCCTTCCCATCCTTGTAAATGCAATATCAGCAACATCGCATGGGAATTTTTTCAAGTCCCTTATACGTTGAATTGGAGTCAAGAGAGGGGCATGAATTTTCACACATATGTTGAGTAGGATAAAATGATGAGGTGATGGCATTTTATATCCAAAATTTAAAAAGCCAACATCACAGAGACAAAATATTTTACAAAACTATGGCAGCCATTGCAGAACCTGTTCCTGTTGATTCCAAGCCCAAATATTCTCAAGCAGTAATCAGTCATACTAAATAAATCAGTAAATCAAACGCTCAATAAATCACTCAAACAGTGATCTTTAGTTCTTTAGATCTTTAGGCCACTATTTGCCATCATGTTGACCTGTATTATTAAATGCATAAATTACATGTCCAAGCAGTTTTTGGGATCACTGTATGCACATGCATGCATGAATGTATTGCACACACGATTGCTATCTAATCAGGCGTGTTTCCTCTCTTTTTGCAGAGAGCTCTTTTGTAATACCTTATCGTATGATGTGTGAGTGGCGCTACCAGGCCTGTGCGAACCCTTGTGTCCACATGTGCAGTGATCCAGATGCCACACGCTGCCAGTTCTTGCCTCCGTAAGAGGCTTGGCTCAATAAAGGCATTCATTGTACAGCCAACATAATCTATGCTCAATCCAGGCACTGAAATTGTTTCTGTATGTTACAGCGTGGAAGGCTGCTTCCCACGTTGTCCCAAGAACATGGTCCTGGATGAAGTCACAAGAAGATGTGTCTACACAGAGGACTGTGAGTGCAGCCAGATTTCAGTCTTAAAAATCTAGAGAATTATGCTTTAGTGATACAATATCTCATTTTCATAAATTTGATTACTTTCTTAAAATCGATCGAATGTATGTGCTTATGAAATCCATCTTTTCCATTAGGTGTGTCGCTTCCCCCAACTCCAACACCCTTTTCATACGTGACGGGGTCCAACAGAACTACTACAGCTCCACCAGCAACTACAACAACGACCACCACTACTACGACTTCCACTACTACCACAAGGCCAGCAACTACAACAACTACTACCACCACAACTACGAGAGCAACAACCGTCTCCTCAACCACTGTCATGCCTACAACAACTACACCCACCACTCCCACTGCTCCCAGCACAACATTAACTACTGAGCTTGTCACCCCAACTCCATCCACATCTCCTCCAACCACTATAGTTTTTACCACTCCCACTCCCTCCACCCCTCCAGAGACAACCACTCTTAGCTCGACTGAGATGACCACAGTGGCAACACCCTCCACTGCACCCACTACAGTCCCCTCCACTTCTTCTCCATCCCCTACTACTACTACTACTTCCACCACCTTGTCCTCCACTGCTACATTCACAACTAGTACCACACCATCCCCAGAAACATCCACTCCACCTCCTCTGACTTCCCCTACCATTTTCATTACAACTGCCCCCACCTCCACCTCCACAGTACCAGAAACCACCACCAAATCCACAACTACATCTCTACCAGTACCAGCAGAGACAACCACCACAGCCCCGCTTCTTACAACCACCGAGCCAAGTACTGAGCCTGTGAGCACAGAAATAGTCACAAGCCCTGAAACCTCTCCTACAACAGTGGAAACATCAACCACACTTCCTTTCATTTTGCCTACTAGTCCATGCACGGTAAGCATTGTTGTTGTATTTAAAGTTAATTGCCACAAAATGCTACATACAGGTGCATCAACTGTGGAATTAAACTCGAAAAATGCAGTAAATTAGACGAACAGTGTGCTTGATTATTCAAATGAATTGATTTACTGACACTCGTGAGTTCTTTTGACAACCGAATTCAAATATTTAATGAATTGACATGAATTCATGTGCATGACACCTACGAAAGCTCTGGCATGTAAAAAAAAAAGGGGAAAAAAAGCGTTTAAAACAAAATGTGTTGTGTTCACAGCCCCCGTTCTCCTTTCGTATTGACGAGTGTGCTGAGCTGATCTGTTTCAATGGAGAGCTGCTTCTTCACAACTCCTCCCTCCACTGTCGCTACAACACCACCCCACCCCAGTGCAGTTTGTTGGGCCTGCCCATCCTCATCAACACAGACCCCTGCTGTCCACAGTGGCAGTGCCCATGTAAGCTTTGTTGGAAACTTAAATAACCCAATTTATCAACTACTACTTTGCTGGTAGTAAACACAGATTACTCATCTGCGTTTGCTTGTGTTAGGTCGCTGCACTGTGATGTCAGACCTGCGCGTAATCACGTTTGACGGTAATAATGTGGCCTTGTATGACAATGGCTCTTACATCTTGGTTAACCTTCCCAGAGAGACTATTATTGGTACTGTGGAGAAATGTCCAACCAGTCAGGTAACATACAAAGAAGGAAAACACGTACTGTATCTTGATCTAGGACACACTTATAGTTGCTGTCAGCATAATCTTTTGTTTTCTTTATAGAGTGTGAATTCCATCAGAAGAATTGTGAGTACCGTTTCTTTCCTTCCCTGCTGTTCATTCCTGCATATTTGTGTTTGCATCGGAGTCCGAAGCTGCTGAATTCAATCAGCATGCTCAATCAATTCTCACTAATGTCCGGTCCCTGCAGAATCCTACTGGAGGAACATCTGGTCTTTGTTTTAAGAAGCTGAACATTACTACCTCATCCTACAGAATCATTATCAACCGACTTGATCGCAAGGTGGCCACTTTTAACCTGCTTTGATAAACAAGTATCTATTTAACTTTCCCCACATATATAAGGTGGTTAATTACATTTGATGTGTTTCTAGGTGACAGTAAACTACAGACCTGCAAAGCTTCCATTCTCACGTCACTCCCTTTATGTGGAAGACACAGGCAGCATGTACCTGATCCACACACCTGGCAGGGTCAGCATACAGTGGTATCATAGCACGGGGATTATGGTGCTGCAGTACATTGCTCCTAGTAACGCATCTGTGCCTACTCGCGGCCTGTGTGGTGAGTCCACATAGACATGCACCCATAAACACCACCTGTGACACACCACATTTACCTAGGTGTCATCTTTCAGCAGCAAAAAAGCTTAATGTCTCCAGTGCAGCATCACTGTGACTTGTTCCATTATGGGATATGACAGTTTGAAATGTTAAGAGCCATTTGGTTCCATTAGGCAGTTTTAGACAGACATTATTTCACTTTACATTAGTCTTGTTCACTGCCTAGTAGCAACTTAACCCGCATTGACATCTATGCCGAAAACCTATCTCACTCTGCCAGGTTGCTGTGATGGGAACCCAGAAGATGACCTGAAGCTTCCCAACGGCACAGTGGTCAGAGAGGTTGGAGACATGACGCTCTTCCTGCAGGCGTGGAGAGTGTACACCACAGATGAGACCGAACACACGCGTAGGGTCGGAGACAATTGCACCATCGGGGACTGCTCCACCTGTCTCTCTATGCTTCGCCAAAGGGCCTTCACACCATGTCATGGCAAGGTATCTTTGAGCATTGCACACACCTGATTCTTGAACGTGTGTTGAGTTACTTTGTCATGATTTAAGATCTGAAAATGAATGTTGACTAATTTATAAGTTGATCACAAGAACAATTAATCAACAGTTTTGACATTTTATTTTTTTACTTTTTCAGTTTATTTATGGAGCGCAGCTTGGCAAACATTTTTCTGGTTTCAACCCCCTAAATGAGAGGATTTGTGGGAGAGTTAGGTTTGGTTTATAGGGGAGGGGGGGTTAGGATTATATTAGGATAGTTAACCATAACTCTAGACAATAGGAAATTTAGATGTTATTATTTTTTTGACATTTTACACACTTGTCTATTTTGAGATCCAAAAAAACATAAATTGACGAGAAACACGTGCAGGTCCCTCCGGAGCAGTTCTGCGACATCATGTGGGCGGGAGATTTGCATTATAAGGATCACCAGTGTGACTTTCTAGCTGCCTATGTGGCAGTCTGCTACACACATCAAGTCTGCATCAACTGGAGACGGCAAAATTTCTGCCGTAAGAAGAC
The DNA here is from genome assembly GCF_027942865.1 of Odontesthes bonariensis. NCBI lineage: Eukaryota > Metazoa > Chordata > Actinopteri > Atheriniformes > Atherinopsidae > Odontesthes > Odontesthes bonariensis. The sequence continues at coordinate 17,176,295 of NC_134512.1, read as the reverse complement.
AAGTGGCAAATAAATAACAAATATGCAAATATGCCCGCTTGTGTATGTTATTTGCTCATCGATGTCTGTCATCTTGTAGCCTTACGTTGTCCCCCTGGTAAGGAGTATCAGCCTTGTGTGAGCACCTGCACCAGCCGCACATGTTTGAACAGAGAGTACTATGAAGAAACTACCTGCTCTTTCATCAGAGAGGAGTGTGTGTGCCGCAGTGGAACCATCCTGCACCGCGCTGACTCTCCTTTCTGTGTAACTGAGGATCGTTGTGGTGAGTACCAATTATGTTCTTTTGTGATGAAGGCTGCACCGTCTGAGATTTTGTATACGTTCTGTGCTTTATATTTCTTCTTATATCTCTGTATCATAACGTTACTGTATTTACTTGGTTCTGGTATATCCAGTATGCACAGATAATGAAGGTAACCCTCACGCCCCGGGGGAGGTGTGGAATGGCTCTGCTCGTGGTTGCTGTCTGTACAAGTGTATGGAGAATGGATCAGTGGTAGCCGTTGAACCGGACTGCAGCACTGTCCCCATACCACTGTGTGAGAGGGAGGGGGAGTATGTGCTGGATGTGGTGGAAGAAGGTGCCTGTTGCCCAAAGAAGATCTGTGGTGAGTTCAATGTTTCAGGCAAGCAAATTAAACATCCTCGATACGAACTTGAGAAATAATGCTTAATACTTAATTTTTTTACTCTGTGTATAAGACTTAATCCTTATAGTATTATCACTTATTGATTATGTTTTACCAATACTTCCCATTTCTTCCACTGTACTTTTCCGTCCTCCACTACTTGCCAGAGTGCAACATGACCATCTGTGACAGTGAAGCTCCACCTTGTGACAATGGCAACAGGCTAGTGATTGGTTACAGTGCTCTGTCCTGTTGTCCAGAGTACCGATGTGGTAAGAAGAAACTCTAATGCAGACCTTTTTAACTATATTTTATATTTGACGGATCAGTTAAACTTTCAATGGTTTTCCTCAGAGTGTGACCCCATGGCATGTCCTCCTGTCTCTGCCCCTGACTGCAGAGAAGATCAGTTCCTTGTTGAAGTCAGGGGTCAGAAATCCTGCTGCTACTCTTATCTGTGTAGTAAGTTTTAATTCGCGAACACGGCTCAGGATTAAACTATAAATCTGTGATTTGAAAGTTGCCATTTGGTAAATTGTTTCTTTTTCGGTCTAAACAGTTTGTGAGTCATGTATTGAGCCCATTCCAACTTGCTCATATGGAGAAATTCTGGCTGTGGATCTAAACACCACCAGTAGCTGCTGTCCGCAGTACCATTGTGGTAAGTGTGTTGGCTTGTGTGACTGTTTGTCTTTGGATCTGTCTCTTTCAATCATTTTTCTCTCTCATGTATTGCAGTGTGTGATATTAACCTTTGCCCCGAATCATCTATGAGTTGTGCACCTGGTCTTTCTTTGGTTCGAACTGCTGTGCCCGGGCACTGCTGCCCTCAGCATCACTGTGGTACACACATTCAAAAACATGCACATGCGCATGCTCATATGCCATTTGTTACTGGTGTCAAATCCCTTATGGGTCGATGATTGCAATTAACTCAAAAGTTGTTCATGCTTGTCACGCACTTACATAAGTTTCACACTACTTTTCTCTTTAATTCTCTTACTCCCATGCCCAGAATGCCAATGTGAGGACAGCACTCTCCCCATATGTCTGGTGGTAAGTCAGCAAAAAGCTGCATCAGAAGTCATTGTCTAATCATGTTTTTGTGAGCACATTCAGTTAAGTCAGCACTTTGTTTTCTCTCAGGGGGAGGTGCTGGTGGAAGTTCCAGACAGCAGCACCAACTGTGGCTGCCCTCAGCACACATGTCGTACGTCTAACTAATTTTTTAAAGTACAGAAACCCCTGATAATAGTGTCACAGTGGAGTTTACCTACTTTTCAGAGTCCCCACTGCCTGTTGCCTTCATAATTTTCATAAATGTCACTAGATGTGTAATCAATTCCATGTCTGTGTGTTCATGTGTAGAAAAAGCTGAGGTGTGTCTTTTCCAAGGAGTTACAGTGCTGGGCCCAGGCCAGTCTCTGGTTCAGTACTTTGAGGCAGAGCTGTGCTACACTGTACAATGCCTGCATCACAAGGATCCTCTCTCTGGCTTCTATGCCATGGAGATCTCTTCTGTCAACTGCTCTCAAAAATGTGGATCAGTATGTATTCAGCAAATAAAAGATCACATTAATATGAACTGTGTTATAGTGATATTATCTCAACTGAGACTTTTACACCTCATCTGGCCCTGTAATACTCTACGCTGTGTCTCTGTGTCACTGTTTGTGTTTGGATTCACTTCTTGTTTTAGCACCAGGTGTACGTACCATCCACAGACCCTCAGGTGTGCTGTGGCTCCTGTAAAAATATCTCCTGTACTTTCACCAATGAAAATGGGACTGCAGAGCTTTTCACTGTGAGAACAACCAGATCCACATCCACATGTGCTCAAGGATCCCCTTTTCAAGCTCTCATAAGTCTCATTGTGTGTGCAGGCAGGGAGCTCCTGGGTGGAGAACTGTACGCGTTATGACTGCATGGAGACAGCAGTGGGAGCAGTGATACTTGCTTCTGGGGTGGTTTGCCCTCCTTTCAATGATACAGAATGTGTTCAGGTTAGGACTTCTAAATGACTAGCTCGATGCCAGGTTCAGTGGAGCATTTGATAAATACAACCCCAATGGGATGTTGTGTAAAATGTGAATAAAAACAGAATGCAATGATTTGCAAATTTTATAGACTAATAGTTTAATCACAGTAAAACATAGAAAACATATCAAATGTTTAAAGTCAGACATTTGACTTTGATGGGGCAACAAATCTCAAAAAGCTTGGGACCATGCAGACAAAAGACTGGAAAAGTAAGTGGTAATGAAAAAACATTGCTTGAAGAAAATGCTGCAACTAATAAGGTCAATTGGCAACAGGTCAGTAGCATCATTGGGCATAAAAAAGTGCACCTTAGAGAGGCAGTCTCTCCGAAATAAAGATAGGCAGAGGTTAGGCAATGTGCCAGAAACTGTGTCGACAAATCATGGAACAATTTCTGAATAACGTTGCTCAGGATAAATTGTGCTTATTGACTTTGAATGTTCCATCATCTACAGTACATAACACCATACAACAGATCCAGCTTACATCACACTTCTTTGCGCACAAAGAACACAGCCGAAAATCAATAATGAATTTCCCTTATCTTTGAGCCCTCAGGTGGCACTGCATTAAAAACAGGAGTGAATCTGTCATGGAAATGGCTGCATGTGCTGCCACATCCTCCAAACTAAAGTGGAGAGGGACCATCTAACTTTCGAACTGAGTGCTGATAAGGTCACTCAGTTTGAAAACCTGCATCTCTGCTGGTATGGGGGTTCATTAGTGACCATTGGACTGGCAAGTTACACAACCGGAAAGGTGTCATCAATGTTAAAAGGTATATACAGGTTTTATCCAGGCAACATATTTTTCAGGGAAAGCCTCGTCTATTTCAGTAAGATAATACATGTACATACTGCAACTATTGCAACATCATGGCTTCGTAGTAGAAGTAGTAGTTTGGGTGCTTGAGTGGCCTGCTTGAAGTCCAGATCTTTCACCTATTGAAAACGTTTGTTGCATCATGAAACCCAAAATACAACAGAGGACCCAGGACTGTTGGGCAGCTGGAATTCTGTAGTAGACAAGATTGTGACATTCTTTTCTCCCAAATGTCCAACAACTGGTCTCCTCGGTTCCCAGATATTTACAGACTAGTTATAGAATGAGGGGATGCTACACAGAGGTAAACATGACGTGTTGTTGCTATCAAATTCAAGATGAACCGATATTTTTGATAAAAGTCAAATGTTTCATTTTAAACAATTTACGTTTTCTATGTTTTTTGTGAATGAAGTATTGGTTTATGCGATTTACAAATGATTGCATATTGTTTTTATATACATTTTACACAACAACTCAACCTCTTTAGGGGTTTTATTTATCTAACAACTTTTCCAGTTCAAAATTTTAATTAGTGACTTATTTGTTGGTACACCCAAATTATGTATGGGCTCTTCAAAGTTTCCTTTAAAATATGTATCCAACAAACATTTGTTTCCCATCCTATTCTTTGTTTCAGAGTGGGGGTGTTGTTCAGAGCTATGTGGATGGTTGCTGCAGAACATGTGAGTCTCCAAGTTTATTTTACTCATAATGCTTTGAGCGGCTGATTAGAGGGGCAAGCGCTTTGTTGCCTGGCAGTGGCTGGGCTTTCTGGCTGAATGGTCGGGTGTGTGGCCTTTTGTAGAAGGTGGAGATGAAGCCTGGTGGGCTATGACTACATTTCAAAATCCCTGGCTTCCTCAGGTGTCCTTGGAATCCTCTGCTGACATTTTCAAGTTGCAGCACAGTTCAGTGAGAAGAACTATAAGTGGTAGCAATAAAAGAATAATAATAATAATAATAATAAAATACAATGAAATGACAAGACCTAAATGATGATGATTTGTCTGCAAAAAGATGTCGAACTTTAGTACTTTGGGTGGATTAAACCTTTAATAAACAGTGGTGACATCTTCCCTCCGTTGGATTCAGCATTGCACCCTCACCCGCTTGCCTGCTTTACCAGTGTCCTTGCAGTTTCACCAACTGGGCTGCTCTTCGGTGAGCGTTTTTACCAATCAGGATGTGAAATGGTGCAGGGGTTAGAGTTTGCCCCGCAGAGCTTGGTAGTACATCAAGAAACAGTGTTCCGGTGCGGTCGGTGGTGTAGTGGGTTAAGCAGCCGCCCCATGTACAGAGGCTACAGTCCTTGCTGCAGCTGGCCCCGGTTCGAGTCCCGCACTGGATGGCCCTTTGCTGCATGTCTTCCCCCTCTCTCTGCCCCCTGCTTCCTGTCTCTCTCCAACTGCCCTATCTATTAAAGGCATAAAAAAGCCCCCAAAAAAAGAAACAGTGTTCCTTGGCTGGCTGACCACAGCGACCTCAAAAGAAGTGCAATCCATGTGCTTGCCAGCTGCACTGATTCTGTCCTCTGTATGTTTGTGTGTGACATAAAACTGTGTTTTTTTCAACAAAACGTAAATTTGTGCTCTTCTGACGCTATTTGAACCGGACGGCTGTGGCCCCAATGATGCTCCCAGGTTCTGGAGTTGGGGTGTTACCATTTACCATTAACCCCATAACGCCCACTGGTAGTACTAACTGTGACACAGGTATCACCACTTTGCACTATTCCACTTATAACCATTCTTTGGCATCTCAGTCACTCATTTATTTGTACTTTCAAACTTTTTGTGAGTGTGAGTGTGTGTGTTTCTGTTTTTCTGTTTTTGTCTTATCTCTTGAATGTCTATTGGGTCACTCTCAAAACACCATTTAAAATAAAGAAAAGCCTTTATCAAATCAAAGTTTCAGCACTTGTAACGCAGTTTAAGCTCAAGTGTTAAACACGTGGCAATCATCTACTCTTCTCATACATTCCTAGGTCTGCACAGATTTTATTCAGCTAACTTTGATGGGTTTAGAAGCTAGGTTAAGTTTAGATCAGTTGCCATTAAGAGGATCTCTGCTGGGAAACATGTGCTCCCCTCTCCATCATCCAACTGTCAATCAAAGCAAACTTCTTACTGCTGTTCAACAAAGAGCACTTCTCAGAAGACATCTCAGAGTGTGTGAGTGACAGGTCACGATTTGTGAGAATATGACTGCCAGTGTGTGCGTTTACATTTCTCTGTGGATGTTTTTTGTAGATGTTTTTTATACTCATCTGTTAAAAAGTATGACGTGTTAGGGATACAGATATGTTTTTCGATTAGACAGGTTTTTTTTTTCAACGTGTCAGGAAACACAAATCATAATATAATAAGAGAAATACAAATAAAGTTATTGGTGGTGATATATAATTACTTCGATGTTCCTGTTGTTTCTGTGTTTTTATAGAGATCTTCCTTAGTGCTACTTTGTGTGTTAATTTCAATTCTGCTGGTACATGTGCAGGTAAAGAGGATGGCAAGACATGTAAACGTGTGGCCATTCGAACTACCATCAGAAAAGATGACTGCAGGAGCAATGCGCCGGTAAGAGACAAACGTTTGCATGCAGGACTAGAATGAAAGGGATTCATTGCTGGCTTTAAAAATATCTTGATAATTACAATCATGCATCCGCTAGTATCCTTATCCTGTGCCGCTCCTCTTACAGGTAACAGTTTACTCTTGCGATGGGAAATGTCCATCTGCCACCATTTTTAACTTTAACATCAACAGTCACGCCAGGTTCTGTAAGTGCTGCCGTGAGAGTGGACTGCAAACCCGCACCGTCACACTCTACTGCTCTCGCAATGCCACAGTTGTGGAGTATAGCTTCCAGGAACCCCTGGACTGTTCTTGCCAGTGGAACTAAACCAGCTAGAAATGAGGTTATGGGGTCTGACAAATTAAGAGGAAAAAAAGGGTGAGAATGGGGCTTATTCTACTAACGGAAAAGCATGAAAAGCAGCCATGTTTCATTTTGTCACAATAGCACAATTTACAACACTGAACTTCATAGTTGTAACCACAAGATACCGAAAATACTGGTGTCAGTGGAAGATTGTTTCTGTGTAGTTTTGATTCTTCTAAATCTGCTGTGCCAAATCAGTTTTCTTATGCTTTCAAATGATGACTCTTCTGGCTATTTATCCTATTGTATGTTAACAGTTGATATTCTGTTTAAAGAGCAGTTGTTGCTTTTTTATTTAGCGTAGCTTTTGAGTTCAAACTCTGAATATGCATTGTAGTTTGTTTATCACATAGATTTAGCCTTGTAATTTGGTTCCATAGAAAAGTTTAATTTGTTTGTTTTTTAAGTAAAGCAGTCTAATAAAAGACGTCACAGTGTTGTAGTCTACATTATTACAAAACCACATGCCCACAAAAGTCTGTCCTTTTCACCTAACACCTCCTTCCTCTTGGTCAAATGCTTATTACACACACATATTTGTCCTGATTCAGCATCTGTAGTGCTGACCTGTGTTTATATTTCACCCTTTGAATGATTATTGCTGAGTGGGAGTCACCCCTACACAACAAAACCCCTCAGTGGACTCAGCTTCTTGACTGTCAATCATTTCTCCCTTTCACATTCTTGTCATTCCACATGGGCCAACGCTTCCACCACACTCCAGTCTGAGCCATACCATTCTAACCACGGAAATACTGTGATAAATTTACAGCACATACCCATTTTAGAGGGTGAATGAAGTAATGAAAACAAAATCCTAGGATAGTTGCTTACACTGAAGCGTGAATTTATCGGCTTTTTCCCACTAAGCTCTTCTTAATTGCTCATGAAAGTCCACCACATCTCTCACACCTCTCTGCTTCCCCTCATTATGCCCCACATCTCCCTACCACTCCTCAGGACCCCAGCACTGGAGTAGCCATGTGCCCCTGGTTGTCATGGTGAACTGCTCTTATCCCAACAAAGGAAGAACAAATTGGCTTGAACTTATACATGCACAGTCTCTCTCTCTTACACACACAGTCCTCCTTCACTCAGGAAGGCTGCTGTCTGCCTCAGAAGAGGTTTGCTCTTCAGCCATTAAACGTTAGTGCGCGCTAAATTCAAAGTCAAGGCTTTGCGTACAAACGAAGTAAACTTTTGCAGAGATTTTTTTTCAATAATTTCAGATAGCTAAGTAGTTCTTAGTCACGTTCAGAAACTTTCAAAGTTCTGAAATTCTATTTTTAAAAAATACTCGCCGTTAATTGGTTGACGTTCAGCTGTGCGTCAGCGACTCAAATAGCACATGGGACTTTCCACAGCTGATGTTTACGCACAGCTGGCTTAGGTTTTTCAGTGAGGCTACCAATTGCTGAAAGCAAAGCTCGGAGTCATTTCTTGTCGTGGAAGTTACTGTAAACAACCTAATGGATAGGTAACTGCTGGAAGGTGTGCTCGGTGAGATGAATTGACATTTCCAATGGCCCGAACAGAGCATCTGTGGGTACTTTGCAGTTTGTGTCGGGTAAGACAATAAGGCCTGTATCATTTCAATTTTCTGATTTGCTGCTACTCAGGTATTTTTTCTCAGTTGTAATAGTACAACTTAAAATGTATCACACTTCATTTTGGGCACACTTTGTAAAGTACTATCATCTTGCATCCTCTTTTTTTTCCTTCCACAGGTAGTTTTGCTCACCTGTGAGCAACGTTTGCATCCTGTTGAGGTTGAACTTATGTTTGAGCCCTTTCCTTCCACTCAAGACCCAGATAGCTACACAGTCACCTGCAAACCTGCAGCTAACCGTCCGGTAAGAACACTTGAAGAGGTGGAAAATCACAGTCCTGTTTACTTTGATCTGCTTTTGTATAGTCTTGCTGTAGTTTGAATTTAGCCTCTCACTTTTTGTCTTGGCAGACGTACATGAAGAGTGTTGATCATTCAGCATGCTCGCCTGACTGCAGGATGTTATTGCAAATGACTGAGTACCAAAGGGGCTATAACATCATGCTGAGAGCCAGCCGGAATGATACCATGCTTGAGGAAAAGACCTTTCACTATAGTGAGTGTCTGTAAAACTCTAAATGTGACTGCCGTGACTACTGTGGTATTATAACGTTTCTTTTTGGCTAACAATTCTCATCTCGTGTTTGTCTCCCCAGTTCCATTGTCCCTGTCCTCCTTTCATGTATTCAGCACAACTACAACTGCCCACCTGAAATGGAAACTTCACAGGCAACAGAGCATGTCCACCTTGACTCTGTACGACTTGCACACACAATCTGTTACACACTTCTCTGACATAAACCTCTCAGAGATGAAGTCAGAGTACACAATAAAGGGTCTTCAACCCGGCACACGCTTCAGGGCTGAAGTCATGGTGGCTATATTCCTCAAACAGCTTGATATCACCCTGAAGCAGAAACTCAGCATTTTTCTGGAAACAGGTATTGTACACATTTGCTCTACGGGAATCAGATGACTTCAGCTTGATTATCAACCTTAAAACTGACTGCAGGCTGGAATTTGTGCTATGAGTTGATGATAATGTCTGACTCCAGCTCGGTGTCCACACGGCTGGTTGGCCAATGGGAAAAGCTGCTACTCTGTGAGAAGATCAGGTTTGACCTGGAGTGATGCCCAGCACAGCTGCACAGACCTGGTGGCTGGAAGCTACCTGGTAAACCTGAAGTCCCTAGTAGATCTGCTGTTTATATCTTCTCACCTCCTGACTGACAATAAGCTGCTTCTGCTGTGGACAGGACTTAATGATCGACAGGTAACGTTTCTTACAGAAAGATGATACTTTCTTTTTTTTTTATTGTAAAATTAACATGTCATTAATATTAACATTAACATTTGATAATGTTGTTAAAATATATTTTCTGATAAATTTGAGAATTCTCATAAATAACTAAGCATTTACTCATAAAAAGAGGGATTATAAGATGTGTTAGGGTTTAAGCAGTTGTGCAAAGTATATTGCAGGAGACTAGTTTGAAAATTCCCCTGAGCATCATTCAAATATCTTTGTCACATTTATTGTCACATAATCCCTGCAGGATACTTTTAGCAGAAGGGAATAAGGTATAAAAATGTCTAATAATACTCCTTGTGGGACATTTTTTTTTCTAATGCTTGTGTTCAGATATAGACTTTAGACACTGCCAGTGTAAGCCATCACTAAAGTTCTGGAGGACATGTTTCCCCAAGAAGTACCTTACTTTGTCAACTGAAAAAGCTTCCAGTAGACAGTTATTCCTAAAAGAGGAGGTTTGTTTTTTAAACTTAAATAAGTGAGTTGTCATGTTTATGTAATGCATAATCTTCTCCTGCTCATTCAACAGGAGGAAGGTCATCCTCTCTGGTCTGATGGTTTGCCATTTAATCAAACAAACACTATGATGACTCTACTAGCAGCCAGTCAGACAGACTGTTTTGCCTTTCAGAGGAATGCCACAGGACCAGGATACTTTCTCACTCCATTCTTCTGTGACATCCCTCTACCCTTCATCTGCCAATACCAGAGTAATTCACCTGTGCAATACATCTTTATCATCCAGACTGTCTACAACACCTGCAATATTTTACAATTCAAATCATAAATGCACATTTATGATTTATTTTTATTTTATGATTGAAAAGTGGGACATCATTTTATCTATGTATTGTCTCTTGTAGCTAATTCAGAAAACTGAAATTGTTTCACTTGAGAGCATTTCTGTCGCTAACATACCCTTCAAGTTAATAAGATTTTACACTTTCCCTTTCACAGCCCCGTCAACTCCTGCCTTATTCTCATTTGACCTGGTACAGGTGACAGAACAGCAGGTAGAGCTCCGCTGGAGTGACCTCTTCACCTTTAACGCTCTTAATCTTTCATCTTACAAGATATTCCTCCAGTATCAAAAGATGCCAAATGGCAAGTCAGGTTATGAAGAAGATGAATGCAGGGCACCAGAGGAGAAAAAGAGAACAAAGTACCAGAAGAATCTCAGAAAAGTTGTCAAGGTCCCTATTTCCCTCTCTTCTAGAGGGGTAACTGTGGCAGGTTTATCTCCAGGGAGCATTTACTCTTTTACCCTTCAAGCCTATCATCCTACTGGCCCCAGCTGGAGCTTGGGACAAACACAGGTTGCATACATGAGTGAGTCTGCTGATAACTTTCCATATATCTAAGTTACTGTGGACAGCCAACAAATTATGCTTACTGATGCTAACTTGAAATATTTATGGTTTCTTACTTTCAGGACCCTTTCCACCTCAGAATATCACCATTGATTCCATTACAGCCAGCCAGTTCAGTATCCATTGGATGCTGCCAGATGCACAGTGTGAGTCCGAATGGATATTTGTTGTACACTGTGAAGACATGTTCTCAAGGCAGGACAGGGTAGTTACCAACATTTCCAGGGTGTCTGGAACTGGGAGGATGCAGTTCTACACTGTTGTGATTAGAGGGCTCGAGTCATACAGGAAATACAGGGTTGAAGTCTTCACGGTCACACAGCGTGGGATATGGAGCTGCGGACAGGTGCCACTGACTTTACAGACTGGTAAGCATGTACTGTACTGAACTTTGTGTCCATAACAATCACAAGTCCTTTTAAAATGTATTAATACTTACTAGTAGCAATTTACTTTCACAAGTGGAACAATTAGGATGTTTTTTATATATATCGTCAATTTCAAATAGCAATCGTTTCTTTTTCCTGTCGTCCTGATTCATCTATATTAATTTAGCATATTTGAACATAACACATTCAGTACAGCTAAGTATTGATTGATGCATTTATGGAATAGCAATTTAACTTGTTGAAATCTAAAATTCAGTTCATTATTAGATTGTTGATATCTTGATTATAGTTGTTCTTGATTATTCTAACTAATTACAGTTCCAAGAAATTAAATTCTCAAGACCAAGAAAATAAGAGTGATTGTAGATATTTCCAAGGATAAATTGCTGCCAGTAGTATCTTACTGATATCAATAATGAATATCTTGACTAGTAATACAAGACAAGAGAAGATAAGATAAGATAAGATATATTTTTTTGTCAATACAGGCATAATGAAGTTTTGATGGACTAGACTCCCAGATGTCAATATATGAATAATAAGATAAAATAAATGGTACACAATATTAAGATATTACAAGGAATAGTAAAATTTATATACAAAAGGATATAAGTAAAGATATAACTAAAAATAAACTGTTACCAATGAATATAAACAGATAACACTGTGAATTCCATTTAACTATTGCACAAAGGAAAGGAAAAACACTTTAGGAGACTGAAGAATATTGACAAAGCAGCTGATGTTGTATGGTTTATTGCTCAATGAGTGTTTGGTAGTCAGGCTCAGAGTACGGAAGGGGTTGATCTCTGTAATGGATTTATTAGAGAAATGGCTCTGTGAAAGAAGTGAAAACTAATACTTTTCAGCGAAAACTTAGTTACAGATAACATAAATTAGAATATCAATGCTTAGAATTTTATTACAGATATCCAGACTTGGAATTATATCAAACCAAAACCATCCATAGTGAAGTTTGGCTTGAGGTCAATGGTAAAAGCAGACAAGTTTTAATAAATGAACAAAAATAATAGTTATCAAGAATGATCGAGTGAATTCTGAGTGTTGGTTTGTAATTGTAGTTATTGATATTTACAGACAGTAAAGTTGATATCATTGATACTTATTTCAAATGCTTGCCATATTTTAAAGTAACATGTTACATTAGTTAAGCAAAATGACTCATGTGATGTAGAATTTCAAACAATGTATGGAATTTATTAGTAATTTGAAATACTGAACAGATGGGTTTTGAGAAATAAAACAAAACAATTAAATGCAAACTTAATATTCACAGTATTTAAGTCATAGTATTGGTTGACTTGGATGAGTCTGAGGTGCAAAAAACAACAACAAATCCAAAACCGTAACAGAATTTCCGGAAAAGCAACTGTTGTGATTCAAGGTACAACTAAAGTGGGGGAAAGGACCGAAGCGCAGGACTACAGGTGAAGCAGGTGAAGACAGGCAGTAAAGGTCACAGCGGCTTTATTTGGCAAACCAAAGGTGCTGCAGAGGCAGGATAAACAAACTTTAAACAAAAAAATGCCAGAACCCACAAACAGAACTAAAGAGAAACAACAAATGCCAGATGGACAGACTGTCTGACTGAGAGACCGCCAGAGTTACCACAAGGAAATGATGACAAAGAACTGCCAAACCAGGAGTATATGTAATGAGGGATAATTACATGAATGAAGAACAAGTGAAGGCAATGAGGAACAGAAAACCTGGTGTGCAACGGGGGTGTCGACTAATCAAAAACAAAACAAAATAAAATAGGATGTAAGGAAACTAAGTAGCGAGGATCAAACTGATGATATAAAAGAAACCCAGAACAAATTATGCTATTTAGCCCATCACAATTGCAAGGTGCTAAAAAGGAGAGAGTGTTTTCTGATTTAAAGAACTGCCTCAGTGAGCAGTTACACTTCTTCACATCCAAGTGACTCAACATGATTTTCAAGTTACCAAACAGTTAGTGAATTATTTTGAAAATAACTACTCATTGGTATTCCTTCATGATCTTAGCATTGTTCATTTGCTGAATAGATTTTTGCTGATTATTATTTTCCTTAGTTTCTGTCATAAATAATGAGGGACTTAAATGGTGAGAAGCATAATCGAGCCATTAATCTACCTTGCAAGCCTAAGTCAAATTGTGCATGAACTAATATGAGGACCTGCGTAGTATAATCAGGTATGTTGACTATTGTATAATGCTTCTTTGTACCTCTTAGCGGTGAAGCCCCCTACTGGTCTGGTGGTGTTCAACATGAGTGGAAACCTGTCAGCCTGCTGGACCAGTCCACCTGATGATCGTTCCGATGGTTATTACACCACATCTCACCTGATTGATGATCCCACTTCTTCTTCATTGTGGGTAAACCAGTCCAGCTCTGGTGCACTCTGGGAGGAGGAATCCATTTGTGTTCACTTGGGCTCATTTATTCCTGGTCAGACGTATGAAATAGGAGTCATCGCTTTGAGGGGAAATGACAGGAGTGAGAGATCCAGTATCATACACACCACAGGTAAACTACAGCCCATGTGGATGTAAGTTTTTACCATCAAGGACACTTTCTAATGCCTTTTGTCTCTTATTTGTTTGTGTTTGCGTAGCTCCAATGCCTGTGCAGGTAGCAGTTCCTCTTTCAGTGGGCACAGACTATGCACAGCTGTTCATTCAACCCCCGAGGACTGGTCTGATTGATGGAGTGAAAGTGTGTGCATGTCCTGGAGTTTGTGACGGCATGTGTAAGGGATCATGTGAATACTTGTGTGATTGGCATTCCCTCGCTGCTGACACTCATATCATAACCATTACCAGCCTTAGTCCAGGATCAGAGTACCAGCTCAGTGTGTACAGCACCAGCAGAGAGCAGATGGGACCACCATACCACACCCGCCCCATCAGAACAAGTGAGTTATCTGTTACTGAACTGATCCTACTTTCAAATGTATGAGTTAATCAGGCATTTTTCACTTTTGGAAAACAAATAAGAAATGCAGCCCAGACAATAAGAATCTGGACAGGTAAATATTTCTGGTGTTTCATGCTCTGAGCATCATCACATTCAGTTTGAAATAGATATTGATACAACATTAAACTCTCATCTGTAATATGAGTAAATTAGTTTAAAAAATGGCTTGAAATCATGTTTTTCTCTATAGCATATATATATAGTAACTTTCAGCAGAGACTGATTTCCAAATTCTTATGTATTTAGTTGTTTACTGCTTGTGACTGAGTAGCAATGAGAGCAATGAGATGTTGGTTACAACATCCTTATTTGGCTTTGGCTTCAGTTAAAAGTAGTTTTCACATCATCATCTCATGCATATTTCAGCAATCAGATTTAAAATTTATTCCACCCTAATATTGGCACCACATCACTGCTTCTTACTTTTGAAGATTTGTAGGGATAAGATTTAGAAATGATAGAAGTTTGCGCTATTAGATCAGCCCGTAAGACTACTTTTTTGTGAGGCTGCAAGACTGATATTGTGTATACTGTATGTATATTGTATGTATATTGTATGATCAATAATCTTTCTTGTTATAAACCATTAATCATCTTAAGGCATCTAACTACCTTCATGGTGAACCCCCACTGATGTGGCAGAGCATCTTTTCTGTCCACTAAGTTAGGTAAAAATAAGAGTCCAGGTTACAGAATTAATTTAAGCTTTTCCTCTTTTTAGAGAATTTAGTTTATCAAATTATCTTTTAATATCATAAATTTTAACTTTTAATTAACTTTTAAGTTTTCTAAAAATGCTTTCAGGACATTTGAGGAATGATTACAGTGTTGGCTGGGATGTATGCTGTATGATTTTAGGTCTGGCTCCTCCCAGCAGAGTGAGGGAGGGAGTGGTGACAGAGTCATCCATTGAGCTGCTTTGGGATCCAGCAAAAGGCCAGGCTCACAGCTATGAGGTTGTCTGCCTCAACTGTGTCCACTCACTTAAGGTAGAGAGCAACAAAAAATAAGATAAGCTACGCATTTTTTTTTCTCACCTATTTTGAAAGCAGGTCTGTTGAAGTTCATGTTTGATGTTTCAATGGATAAATGATTGAGTAAGAATTGTTTGAACCCACACAGATGGCCACTGAATAGCCTTCAGCAAGGCAACAATCAACAGTTTCAGGCTTGCTATGGGGACTTGTTTGCCTGCTTTAATGTACAACACATTAATTTATGGACAAATGCAATCCCCAACCCCCACTAATTAATGCTGTTGCTGTAAGAATTGTAATTTTAAACTTAGTAAAGCTTTTTGCTCATTTGTTTTATGTGCTACAGGTGCAGAAGGTGTTCAGTCAGAGTGCTGTGTTTTCTAGTCTTACTCAGGGCTCACTCTATCACTTTGCTGTACGGACAGAGAAGGAGTCCTTCACTGACAGTTCGCCTGTCATAATCAATATCACTGCAGGTAAACACACACATACACACACTCGTTCAAGCACTTCTCTGTCTTTCATTCCTAACATGCATTGTTTTGTGATATGGCAGCTCCTGCCCCAGTGGAGGTCTCTCTTGTCAATAAAACCTCATCATCCATATGCATTAGTTGGACTACAGCCAGGGGACTGCTGAACACACTCATCCTGTCAATCAAAAATAGAACATCCATTCAGGAAGTGATTATTGCCAATCCGGAACCCAGGTCAGCCTTACATTTGTCAGCCACAACACAAATTATTATGAGCCTAGACCTACCATAACCAATCATAGCTTTTGCTTAAAAGCTCTGACAGCTGAAGCTATGTGTGTTCACAGATCATACAGTTTTGAAGGGCTTGCTCCTGGAAGTCCGTACACTGTTGAAGTCATTACCACCTGCGGAGAAAGACGAAGTAAACCCGCTACTTTAATCCTCCATACTAGTGAGTTAACATGTATGCAGTGTGCGGCACCGAATATTGACTGAATAATTGCCCTCATGAGCACATGTTTAAGAGAGAAGCAGAAAATCAATTTTGATTTTAAAAAGGAGGACATAGATAGGCAGAGGCAAGCAGAAATGTAAATTCAACCTCGAAAATATTACCATCACCTTTAAACTGAGGAAAAAAATTAGATTTTTTTTCAGGAATGCAAGTTTCTGGGAAAGCAAACATATGATTGAAATTATGCATTAACGTATTACAGTAATGTGATACTTACAGGTATAAACATCATAGGTTTTTATATATCCAGTGGCCGTGGCTCAGTGGTTAGGTGGCAGTCCACCTCCTTGCCACAGCTGAGGTGCCCTCGAGCAAGGCACCCTTAACCCCATGCTCCCTGGGCGCTGTTATTGGCTACCCACCGCTCCCGTGTATGGTATCTGTCTCAATGAGTGTGTGACCGTGTCCACGTGTGTTCAACAGGTGCCAACCTGGATGGGTCAAATCTGGAGGAGTAATTTTATGTTAACATTTGTGTGTACATGACAATAAAGTAATCTTAATCTTAATTTTTTACTTAATATTGATTCTTTAAGTAGCCTAATTTTCCTTTTTTTCTGGGAGACATTACAGGTAAAAATGTAAAAAAAAATATCCAACAAATATTAAAATTAAACATCCCAACTGATTACTACTTTGCCTACATGATGGAAGTAATCAGCTGGGAAATTATCATTACCTAATGATAATTTCTGCTTCATAAGTCATCTCAGTGCTTTTTCAGCTCCAGCATCTCCCCCCCTGCAGATTCAAAGTGAACCAATGACCCAATAACATATAATTTGGTGTTAATATATGGTACCACATACTTATGAGTTCCTTTTCTCCAGTACCAGACAGGCCACAAGAAGTTAATCTTTCAGAGCAGGCAGTGACGTCCGTATTTGTCTCCTGGAGACCACCACCGGGACAGGTAGAAAAGTACAAGGTAAGACGTACAAGCGGCTGTATCTGTCCAGGTTCACATAAACAGAAAAAGACAAAACAATATAATATATTATCAAGCAGTTATGACTTCTAGACAGATGTGCATACTGGCATGTATCCATGGCATTTGCCTTGCAAACACATAATTTAAAACACTGTATAATAATAGGATGCCACTTACATCAGTTTCCGCACTAACAAGGTGGTTACTTAGCAACTGCTGCTGGCACACCAAGGATTTGGTTACAACCTTTGAAAGATATATGACCCTCAGAGCCTGAGCCAGGAAGAATGACCAAGCACATTACAATCACTCACAGTTAAATATAACAAGTTCAAAGTTATGGATATTCAGAACATACTGAATATAGGATACACTAAACCAAAATGTTTTGTATAGTCACTGTCTTTGATTAAAAAGTTTGAAGACTAAGAATCATTGTGTTGTGTTTTGTCAGCTTCTTTTCGGCCTGCTGTCAGTGGACAGGAAGTCATGGACTGAGGTGCTTGTTCAGAGCACAAGCTATGAGTTCAGGGATTTGATCCCGGGTTCAGACTATGGGGTCAGTATTCAGAGTGTGATGGGGTCAGACACCAGTCAGACAGCAAACAGAGAATTCAGCACAAGTAAGAGACTCAAACACTAAAACACATCGGCCGAAATGTTGCTGCTTGTTATGCTTCCTCAAAATATTAAAATATAATTCCTTCAAAACATGAGACTAGGCGAAAGAATTGCTGCAAATTGTGTTATCTGCACTTTTTTTTTTTTCAATTTTTTGGGGCTTTTTATGCCTTTAATGGATAGACAGTTGGAGAGAGACAGGAAGCAGGGGGCAGAGAGATGGGGAAGACATGTAGCAAAGGGCCGTCCGGTGCGGGACTCAAACCGGGGCCAGCTGCTGCGAGGACTGTAGCCTCTGTACATGGGGTGGCTGCTTAACCCACTACGCCACCGACTGCCGTTATCTGCACTTTTAAAATGATATGTATATCTTTCAGGTCCAGCAGGATTGTGTGCTCTTCATTTAAAAAACATGAACTCTTCGTCTGTTGCTGTGAGCTGGGACAGAGCACCTGGAGAGTTTGACTTCCACAGAGTCACTGTGACCAATGCTTCAGTCACAAAAACACTTATAACACCAAAAGAAGAGCGGGCTGCCGTGGTTACAGGTCTGCTGGACGGCTGCAGCTACAACGTGAGCACTGAGAGAGTGAGAGGATTGACAGCAGGAAAAGCTGCCTTTCTGACTGTAACCACAGGTAGATGAGATTACAAGGGCTACTACACAGGTCAACAGCTCTTTTATTCCCACCTGCCCTCATCATGTCTTCATTAAATTACAGAAACTTTCCCCTTATCTCTAACTCTGTTTCTCCTTTTCCTTTTCTTCACGAGTGCCAACCCGTGTCCAAGAGGTGCGTGTGGTGAATGTATCTGCACGTGCATTTTCGCTACGCTGGAAGCAGGCAGTGGGGTGTGTGGATCATTACCAAGTGAGCTTGCAACCAAACCATGGAGAAGTCACATTTTACCCTGCGCATGACGGATACATTCAGGTACACAAGTGTTTAGGACTTGGACAACAAGTACATTTTTACCAGAATTTCATCAGTGCACTGACCTTGGAGCTGCCTGCCTCCATTTTATCTCAGTTAATTGAGCGCACATTCTCAAACGTACAGTAGCTCTCCTCCCATTCAAACAAGTCCCACCCAGCACCAGCTCTTCCTGGCTGCCAGGTGTCCAATACCCCCGAAACTGTAACCTTACACACACACATGCACACACACTCACACACACACAAGTTGAGTAATAGATCTCATTATTTATTAAGTTTCCCTCATGAGCTCAACCCTGAATCATTCATTTGCTTAGGCAGCTCTCCCAAGAGAGGCATAGAGACAAGTGGAAGAGCGGTAGCCTTGTGCTAATGATAGGATTCACTGCCCTAACTTGCAAACCACTAAAATTTTGGAATATCAACAGACCAAGATTGTTATCATCCAGTGCCTGGACGACTAACCCTGTAAACTTTTTTCATGCCAATAACTTCTAGACGTAGAGTCACTCTCAAACTGCTCAGTGGATTACCTTTAAACAGCTGCTAACCTTTATGCAACAAACTGGATGCAGATATACTGGTGCCAACTCTAACCTGCTGTGACTAAACTAAACTTAACCCTGCCCAGCATGGCCTTCTTCTCAGTCATCCTGTTGCTCACATTCTGCCTTGGACAGGTGCACTCACAGGTAAGAACTGCCTCTGCATATCTGGCACTTGACCACATATTGCTCATATACATATACATATAGAACATCAATGCACTAATCATTCAGGCTGTTCTTGTATAAAAGAGTGTACATGCAGCCAGATAACTCAAAAGAACAAGCTGTTTATGTTGCGTGCATGTACTCCAGATACAGACTGATCATATTTCAGAAGGTAACTTAGGGTATCAGCAGGCTGCCACCACGCAAAACATTAATGGCCCAAACACAAACTCATGCTAAAAGACTGCAGTCTATAATACATAATCTGTCTCATAGACATAAAGATACAGACAAGTGCAACCACAAGCTGTCTTTTACTCATTTCCACCCACCATAATGTTTGTACATGATGACTAAGTGTAGAGTCCAGAGTGGTTGTAATTCCTTAATAATATAATGTAGCAAAATAAAGTAGCTGAGAGATATTTAGCTTTTTTTAATTGTTTGACTGCCAAATTTTACATAACTTTGTGAAGAGGTTAAAAGAGGCCACGAGTACTGTCTGTTGAATTTTTTGGGCAGATTCAGATCACTTCCTTTAAAACCTGTGAAGTTGGACATTGGCCATGGAGAAAGATCACACTCTCAGAGTACTCTTCTTGTTTCTCCCTGGAGCCCTGTGAGCTGTATCTGGCTGTATATGCCATTTTTCTAAGGTTTCCAAGAATGGCACATTTACTGAGGAGCCTGGCCAGTAGTTAACAGTTACATTTCTTGTGTTTCATTTCTATTGCAATAGATTTTAATTACCTTAATCTGAAAATGTATGTACAGGTTTAGTAATATCACTGTCACTGATCTTCATTTATAAGGTGGCTATTAGCTCTCTTATTCTCAGTTTTGAAAAGGTGGAAGTAGAAATGCAAATTTTTGCTGGAGGTTTTCAAATTTTATCCTACTGCAGGTATACAGATTAAGAGAGTTACTATGTTTCAGAAATCTCCCAAGTGTCTCCTTGCTGTTCATCATTGCATTAAATATTTATAATATGTACAATAATTTAGAATATAAGACCAGTAGTTGTGACCCTGAGCTTAAATGAGAGTACTAATTGTTGTGAGTAAAATACATACAGGCAGTTTCCTACAAAACATCCCCTAACAGCCAAGGTTACCAATACTGTAACTTAAAATGCATGACAGTGAGCACGTTTGAATAAATTTAAAAAATTGAAACATCCATCCTACTGCAATTGTCAATAGAAAATTAAAAAATTCAGCCAATTTCCTTTTGAACATTTTTCCGTTGTACATTTTAAGCCTTTAAAAACGTATAAGGATGACCTGTGGTAAAAGGTATAACAAGCAGGAGAGAACGTCTTGGTCAGAAACCATGCACCTCTGCAGTACAACCACCCCATCATTAGGAAGCCCCTACATTTCAGTTGAAAGAGAGTCTACTAAAATAATGGGCTCTTTCTTTGCCCCTGATCCACCTCATCAGCGAGTTTCATGAGATTCCATTTTATGAGAAACCAAAGGAACAATAATCAGATACACCTGTCGCTGCTTTCACAATGGTTGAAGAAAAACAGAGCCTAAACAAAGATGATGCTATAAATACTATGTCTTAAATTAAATGGTCAAACATCAGAAGTTTTATCATTGATATTACACATTTAAATACCATTTAAAACCCATCAAACATAAATACATTTGGAACACAACATATGGCGTCGACAAAGAGGAGCGTCAGCTGTACGGTCTTAACATTCCCGATGAGAGTTTGTGTCTGCACTTGTGTGTGTTGTGAGCAGATGTGTTTTGTTGTTTCCACAGGTTGATGTGGTGAATGTCAGTCCAGGGACACAATACACAGTGACAGTCACAGCAGCCTCCTCTTCCAATATCAGCCCTGGGGTCAGCCGCATGATCAATACCAATAAGAGTGGTGAGAAGTTCACAAACACTTGCTGTTTTTGTTCGTGTGGGGGCTTCAAGTACAGTCGTGCGCTCCCCTACTCTGTACCCTGCTGTTTCATTTAGTCACTGTATATATATGGTTCACACACACACACACTGAGGAAAACGATAGAGCAAAGTAGGAGAGTGGGTGTGTGTGTGTGTGTGCATGTGTGTGAATGTGTATACTTCCTTCACTCTTTAATTCCTTTTAGGTAACTCAAGCCTGGGCTTTTGAACCAGTGGATGAATGGGTCTGCAGTGAATGTCAGTGAAATGCCACTGCTGTGTGAAGCCTTATTCATCAGGATTCAGACTAAAACGCAGTCATGCAGGCCGCATACACACTACACGATCCCACTCATGCACACATTTGGAGGACCTGTCTACCAAAGACAACAGTACTGTTCTTCAAATGAAACTTGTGCTTGTAATGGTTCTTGTGAGTTTTGATACCATAAGTATTAATCAGAAGATTTAAACCAAATCCTCCTTATTGAAGGTATTGTACTAAACAGACTGAAAAGATGGACTAGGACCGAGGAAATATGTTGAAGCCACTGAGACATCATTTGGCTTGGGTACTGGTGGTTAACACACAACTGTTTGTTGAGCTGTACTGGGCAATACCTGATCTTTGGTTGGTGGTGTTTACCTCACTCTATCATACACTTCCCTCTTCTTTTTAGTTTCAGGTCCCCCTTTAGGCTTGGAAGGAGAAGCTGTTGGTTCTAATGGTATTCTGCTCTCCTGGACCATGCCAGCTGATGCAAACAATATCGATGGATATGTCATCAGGTAGTTTTTTCTGCTGTACATGTTGAAATATAACATTTCCAGCGATGGAAAAAGCATACAGATCATTTACCAGAAGATCAGCCAAAAGTTATGCTCTTTATGCTTATTTGTCATTTTCACTATATCTCAGGATCATTACCTCTTATGCAGACTCTGTAAGCAACATTTTAGTTATTTTTCTAGATTGGGTTTTTCTTTTTTTTATAGGCATCATATGTAGCAGGCCAACTGTAAAGCAATCTACATGTATTAATCACATACATTTGTAAACTTATGAATGGATTGTAAGGTAACTTGAAAAAGTTCAACTTTCCCCAACCTTTTGGTTAACTTATAAATAGCCTGATAATTGATTTCTGCTTAAACAATTAAAGACAACTTTGAGGACAAAATCCCAAGAAAATCCAAAGACTTGGGTTGATGTTGGATGCTAATATTAGTCAAACTATGGTTGTGTATAACCTCCACACTTTATTTTAGTTCTATGCTAGAGTCAGATTACTGTATAGTCAATGGTCTCCACTCTTCTGTGTGTTGCTCTGTAATGGTAAAGTGTTCACTGGTAGTAAAGATTTGCAAAGAGGTAGCAAAAATTAAGAATGATGAGCCCTGGAGCATATTTGCCTCACTGATTTCCATATCTATTTCACTGCACTAATAGGAGCAAAAGCTTGGGTTTCCTTATTCGTGATTAGCGGAACAGAATGTTTGTACTTTACAACTACTACAAATTCTACAGTCCCAGATTCTCTGTATTTTTGCAGCAATAATACCATCATACAGTAGAGTTGAGTTGTGTCTAGTCACTGTTTGGCTACTAAGCATTTTTACAAGACTAGAGAACATTTTTATTGTTGTGTTAGTCTGACCAAATCAGACTTTTAAAATACATGCACTGTAAATATGTTGGTCCAGCTGAGATTGTACAAAACCAAGCTTCTGAAAACCAGATGAACACACTCGGTAAAGTGGTTGGAGATTTAATCATTGCTGCACGCATACACTGGACTAGGCTTAAATGGGCCCTGGTGCTCAGCACATGGTTCAGAGGTGAATGTTTTTGCATCCTTCTGTAAAAACAGTAAAACGTAAGGGTATATTGATTGAGCCAAATTTCTGAAAAACTGCGCTCACATATTTTTCTTACTTGATTTATCAGATGTCTGAATGCATCAGAAATGGTAATTGAGCTGGAGCCAGTTACTACTACATGTGAACTTGTGCTTAAAGCATTTCCAGTGTTGTTCTGCTCTATTAAAATCTTGACTTCATAACCACAGCCTTATCTGACAAAATCACCATTTAAGTAATTTAATAACAACTTTTGTGTCGTAAATTGGACTACAAGTCAACTTGATTAGTAACTGTTGTAAATTCAGATAAACAATTCAAATAAAAATTTCTTAGAAAGTTTCTTAAAATGATAAGAAATAAAGGATGCTGTGTAATTCTGACAATTTTCTTCCTGCAGATGTGACAGGATACAGTTCTTGTCTAAAATGATCCGAATAGATTTGTTTTAGTACTCACCGCATCAGGCTCAACAAAACACTAAACAAAAAAATGCAGTAGGTTGATATGATATTATTTCTATTTTGTAGGTACAAGGAGGTGTGTCCCTACCCCGATCCCTCTTTCACACAGGTGACCAAATACCTGGACATACCAGAGACTCTCCTCACTGACTTTACCTCAGGTTCTACATATCACATTGAGGTAAGATAAACAATTTAAAAATTTATGATCCAAAGTTTGATTGTTATCGAAGAACAGCTTATAGAGACTTTCTTTGATGAGCTTACACAAAAATTTGTTAAAACATATACACAACAAATACAAAACAGTCTATAAAACTGTTGATATAGGGGTAACTTAATCTTAATGGATTTACTCAATAGATTCACAGCCAAGCACCAACAATTCATTGTGTGTTTCATAACAAACATTCCTGGAAACTGTCTTGTCATGTGGATGTGACAGTGATCCCACTGGACCAGACTATTCTCTAGATCGGGCTGAATGCTGGTAATTGATCCTGACTGCATTATTGATTAAGTAAACAGATCTATGAATCAACACGGGCTCTTTCCACTGTCTGTTGTCACTAAGCTTGAATGCGATCATGCTTATTAGTTTTCGGAATCCATTAACCCACAATGACCTTCATACAAATGGACTTTGATGGACTGGCACACTTGCTGATTATCGCTGCGCTTTCTGCAGTTGTCTGTGAGTGTGTGCTTATGCATGTGTGTTCATGGATCATATTACTGCATCCTCTCTGTGATTGGGTTGGCTCTTCGGTCCATGTACTCAGCCACACACAATTCTTTCTTGCTGGATCACCGATAGACCACAAAGCTTTTTGATACTCCTGAGGGAAATCTTGGTTGAGCTTTATCATTTTCATCTGATTTTTAATCAGAAAGAGATGGACAATGTATCATTCCTGTCCATACAAGCAAGGGCTGTGTTCTTAAAAAAAAGTGCAGCAATCTCCCCTCTTTCATCCTTTTTCAAGTTAGAGTATTCTGGCAATGATTATACAGTGGCTGAGATTAGCATGTGAATGGGATATGGTGACTGCTCTATTGAATGGGACATGAATTAATCATGAAGAAACCTAACAACTGTCTCTTTCTCTTTAGGTAGCGGCTACTTCTCCAGCCGGAATTGGAGCATTCAGCAAACCTTTATACATAAAGACAGCTGAGTCAGGTGAGTGGCCGTGCACAAGCACACGCCCCTGCAATCTGATCCCAACTTTCCAAATGAAATAAGTGTAATAACTTGCATTTGTGTACATTTCCTGCAGCCCCTGGCTTGGTGACCAATCTGACGGCTTACTCTCAGAACCACACCTTCGTTATGGTTACCTGGTTCCTTCCACACCGCATTAACGGCCTCATCACAAAGTTCGCTGTCAAGGCGAAACACGCTCGGACAGGGCAGACTGTCCGCACGCTGGAGGTCAATGCGGAGGACATCCTGATTGGAGCACTGCCTCACTGCAATGTACTGCATCATTGTCACTCTCTGTCTGGGTTGTAATTGAAATGCTGTGTTTCTGTCAGGATAATGAGTACTCATTAAAAGGTGGTCCTGTAAAGGTTTCCACAATTTATGTCATATGATTTTATGTGTCCAGGATGCAGCTGATATCCTATCACGTGCAACTCTCAGCCCCTTGGAGATAACAGCATCGTCCCCACCCATCACCCTATCTGCTGTGCCCCCTGCAGCCTCTTGGAGCGTGCCCATATCAGTAGGAGTTGATCAGCTGCGACCGTACACTGCCTATCTATTTGAGGTGTCTGCCTTCACCTCGGATGGAGAGGGACAGATAGCCTCCACTATGGTTCGCATGCCGGAATCAGGTGTGGGGGAAAAAAAGGAAAAAGCTTTTATATTTATGTGCAGTTTTTTTGGTTCTGTTTGTGTATTCATAGGTTATCAACATTTAGAGCATCTCTATACATATATGTTTGTGCATGACAGCTCCAGAAGATCCACCGCAAAACCTCTTTATGCTGAATATGACATCCAGATCAATTTCTGTGTCTTGGAGTCCTCCGAGCATCACCACTGGAAGGTTCACCTACATGATCTACCTTTACGGACCTACAGGTTATTGATATTAATACTATAGGACACGCCAAAGCATTCTTTAGAACAAATAATTCATACAATTGTTTCTCTTTTTCTTTTTTTCCAGGATTTTTGTATGAAAACAGCACTTTGGACACCCGCTTTGCTTTTGCTGGTTTAACACCCTACACAAGGTATAGAATAGCTGTCCGAGCAAAAGCTTCAGGAGAAGTGGGTCCAGCTGCAGAGGATGTCATTATTACACCTGCTGAAGGTGAGCACATTAATAATGTAAAGTTCTACTAGATCTATTTGCATTTGAACAAATCTCCAACAATACTTTTAGGACTAGTGCGAGATGTTTCTTCCTGCTAAAAATGAGTTTTTTTTCTTTCCACCATCGCCTGGTGCATGCTCAGGACAGGAGACTGGATTGAACAGAAGTGATCTAGACAATTTTTTTTTGTAATTGGCTTCGTGTGAATTGGACTATTTGGGAATTTATTGAACTGGAATTGACCGGATTATGACTGTATTACAATAAAATGGATTGTAATTGGCTTGAATTGGGCTGTATCTTGAAGTGAACTGAACTGAAGTGATTTAAATTTAAATTTAATAGGGCTATAAACAAGCTCAACACCACATGTAAATCATCCTAAAATTGTGTTTGGAGTCTGAGTGTTTTTGTGTGTAACTCTGTTTATGTGACTAGCACCCAGTGCAGTGCAAAACCTTATGGCCATAGCTGAGGATTCGGTTTCAATTCGTGTGAGCTGGAGAAGCCCAGCCCAGCGCAATGGTCCCATAATCCAGTACAGACTGCACGTCCTGGTGGACAACACCCTGCTGCAGGACATCTCGCTCATTGCAGAGGTAAGGCTGATGTTACTGTCGCTACAGCTTTATATAACCAACATGATTACTTGTGTCACAGCTCAGCATTGTTAAAAATTCGCTCAGTCTTGTTGAAAATGTTGGGTTGAACTGAACTGTCAATCGTGAAATAAACTTAACAGACATATCAAGGATAAATGATCCTGTTTACTTGATTTGTGTGTAAATTTTGAAAAAATAAAGCTTATAGCTCTGATAGACACATGCACAATCCTGTCACAAAATAAGGGGAGCTGTCAAAATAATGGAAAGCTCTGTCATTCTATTTGTCAGCATGATTTAATATTACAAAGACAACTATAGCCTGAAGGATCAACACATTTAAACAAAATTAAACATTTTTCAACGGTGAAACGCTTTAAAAAGTCTGAAGTTTGACCAACAGGAACAATGAGTTGCATATGACTACATTTTGCAGGTGCTATATCCACTTATACTGTATATCCACCTTAATTGGAATTATTTAAAAAATATCACCATCTGCAACCCATGAGCAGATGTCTGCTGTCCGTTGTCAAGACAGGACTGATTGAAACAATTGTCCTTTACTGGAGTACTTTCTTTTTATGCACTCCTTGAGATTTTACTTGTAGTCCACTATATTTGTTTAACATTCTAAGTTACCTTTTTGCACGTAGGATAATGTAACAACTTTTTCTAATGACATGTAGAACAATTCTTACAATAAGAAGGGTAGTCAGGGTAACATTTCAGATTTTTGTTTTAAATGCTATACTTGATTGTGACTGATTCCCACAAATGCTCACACATTTTTTTTATCTCACTCCCAATATTATAGAGTCAATGAGAAAACTAAAAATAAATTGGTGTATCAGACCTTTATCTTTTTTTCTTCTTTCCTCTCCTATTTGTCATCTTAAGACTTGTTAGATTTATCTGTTGTCCCTGAGTATGAAATGTGATATACCGATAAACAGATAAACCACGAGCGGCTATAACATTATCATGCTTCTTAGCTGTGATGCATCAGTATTAATAATCGGATGACACTATATGAAAGAATGTTTTTATCATCACATTGCTGATATTAAGTTGTGCATTTATGTATTTTTACTTCTGTAGGAATTTCCATTCTGGACTTTTAACATCTCTATGCATCTTTTGCATCTCTATACTGATTATTTTCCTATAGCAGATCATCTGAGCACTTATTCCACCAACTCTGTCTACTACTGTCCTCTCTGTTATTTAGAACAGATGACGCAAAATAATTTAGAAACAGTGCCATTCTTTCTTTCCTCAGAACACAACTGGTTTATATGAGGATAAAACACTTCCTCCTGACAGTCCTGGGATGCGTAAGAGAACTGCTGAACTCAGTCTGATCACATCTCCTCCGGCTTTCACAGCAATCATTGCAGACCGCACACTGCCTGCTGGCATGATTGCTTCCAGCTTCACACGCTCAGGACGTAGCGTCACGGATCACATTGCGAACACTGATGCTCAACCAACCATTGACCCAATGGCCACTGACAGGCCCAGCCCTGATTATAACTCACAATCTTATAGCAACACCCAAACTTCTGACAATGCAGTCTCTAGGACTTCTGCTTTTTCTGTTACCTCTATGCCACATGGCACACTTCCAACATGGCTGACAGACCAATCACATACAGAGGAGGTGACCTCAGACACTTCTACTATTGCATTGACAGCCCAGCTGCACTTGTCCACGCATGATGCTTCAGTTACAGGACACTTCTCAACACGCAGTGCAGCAGTGTCACGAACTACAGGTGGGGCAGCACTAACTGTAAACACTGCTTCTTCTGGCTTTGCTTTCCTTTCACAAGGATTGTCAACAAAAAAAGAAAAAAAACAGGTGCTTGTAAATTCTGTGTGTGCATATGTCTGTATGAATGCCTCAGGTGTAACAGTGAGGGAGGAGGTAGTGGACGTTTTATCTGAGGAGTTGTCTTACTTGGTGTCAGATCTGAGTCCTTTCACTGAGTACAAGTTCAGGGTCACTGCTTCCACCACAGTGGGAGAGGGCCCTGCCACAGATATCACTGAGAAGACCAGTGAGCAAGGTGAGTGGTCACGTTATACTTACAGTTACTTTGTAACTTAAAGCAGAACGAAAAACTGTATATAAAAAGTCTCACCTTGTCAGCAGTAATATATTGTTCTGTTGTTTTCTAGTCCCCAGCTCTGTGCTTGAAGTGTCCTATCAAAACATCAGCTCTACCTCTATACTGGTGAGCTGGGTTCCACCACTCAATCCCAATGGACGGATCACTCATTACACTGTTTATGGTCTTAAACTACAAAGTAATCAAGCCCTAAAGTGGGTCACTAACACAACAAGCATATTGATATCAGGTAGAGTTTATTCTGAGTACAAAAGTATACAACCCAGTTTACATTTCTTATGCAATTGCAATTGCAAAATGTAATATTAAAGTCTCCAGAGTAAATGTATCTTGTTGAATGTTTTCTTCTCTCTTGTAATGTGTAGATTTGGAGAAATACTCTGGCTATAAGCTATGTGTAGCTGCGTCTACAGCTGTAGGAGAGAGCTCCCTGTCAGAAGAGGATGACATTTTTGTTTTCACCTCAGAGGACGGTATGAGCTGACCGCAGAATATATATACATGCAGAAAAACAAAGGTTAAAGCAATTATTTGGCTTTCACTGATGGGAGAAAAGGAATTGGTGATATATAGAGCCCGTGTAGAGTATCGACGGTCACACCAATAATACACTTCACCTAAGCTCCATCAAGAATTTATTCTCAGAATGTCATATATAGAGCATTTGTATTTATGTGTTTTCATGCTTAATTGTACTTGTTTCATTTGAAAACTTGACATTTTGCTGTCCATGCGTCTTACAGAGCCTGACTCCCCCCCTGAGAACCTCACTGTGGTAGAAACCAGTTCTTCAAATGCCATTCTAACCTGGTCTGAACCGGAAAAAGCTAATGGGGTGATCCAGTACTATGAGGTCTTGTATGAGAACGAATCCTACTCTGCCATGATGAACACCACCTCTAACAGAGTCACTCTCATCAATCTGAAGCCATTCTCCTATTACAATGTCTCTGTGAGGGCATACACGCGTTATGGCTATGGCAACCAAACATCAGACACATTATACCTGCTGTCTGGAGAAGATGGTGTGTTAAAGAATGTGGCCACATTCACAAATACACACATGTGAAAGCCCTTATGATGAATATCAACTGTCTCAACTGCATTTCTGCTCTTTAATCCATCTACAGTTCCAGGCAGTCCTCCATATGGCCTCTCCTATGAGTCGGTCAGTCCTAGTGTGGTGAACGTGACCTGGCAGCCTCCTCTCCTGCCTAACGGAGTCATTAGTCACTACAGCCTGGAGCTCTGGAACTCTACCCACTACTTGAACCTCACTTCACCGATCAACTTTATCCACATCACGCATCTGAGGAAGTATGCACAATACCGCGTCATGGTTCAAGCCCACACTCGAGCTGGGTCGGGAAACTACAGCAGCGAACCACTCAACATCACCACACTTGAGGATGGTGAGACGAACGGGTGGGGGAAAGAGAAAAGGGGAGGGTTTCTTTTCAGTTTGAGGACACAGTTTATTTATATCACAATTGCATAATAAGTTCAAAGGGCATCAGATTAAATCTGACTTTCCTCCTGTCCTTTCCTCCACAGTAACATCTTTCTGTCTTAAGCTCATACTAATGACGTTACATCACAGGTTGCCCATCTCACGTGATGCTTGTGTCTTCTATCAGGACGGAGAGGCACAAATCCCATTGTCAGTTATTACAACTAACAGACCTTTTTCTTTTCAGAGCAATATTTTGTTCATCTCTTGGCATCTTCCTGGGGTCCATCAGAGTCTCTGACTTGCACAATATTTCTTAACCATTCCGTTTTCAGTTCATATAGATTTTATAAGGCATCCTAGTTCTGTGTTACCGGAAAAATTTTCTCCTGCATCTCAGCTCCAGACACACCTCCTCAGATTCTCCTTGCCAGGAAGTTGTCTGATTATGAGGTAGAATTGTCATGGGAACCACCCCTTCAATCCAATTCAGACATCCTCTATTACGTTGTCCGAGTTTGGTGAGTTTGGAAAGCTTCTTCAGTCGTCTGTTTGAAGTAAGAATTTTGAAAATAAAAACACACATGTAATTCAGCATTAAATGATTCCGCTCTTTGTTAGGAATGAAACCACTGAGCTGTGGCAGAATGTGACAGAGACGTCTGTGGTTATTAATGTGGACTCAGAGAGTCGCTACAATGCCTCTGTCTCCAGCTGGACCAGACTGGGAGATGGAGGAGTGCTGATCTACATCAGCTTCACCACCACTGAAGCAGGTATTGGATAACTATTTTTGAGAGGTTTTGACAGTTGGCCTGACATCGCATACAAAATAAAATTGAACTCTTATAATGTTGTTTTTGTAAGTTGCATCGTGAATCTGTCCACTTTTTTAGAACCGACTGACCCACCGCAGAATGTGACTCTTGTAAACGTGACTGCTTCCTCTATCACCTTGATGTGGTACCCACCCACTGAACCCAATGGGATTATTGAACACTACACTATTTACTACAGTGATAACAACACTGTCACAGCACAGGTGAGGCACAAATATACTGTTTTTAGTATATGCAGTCAGGTTACATATTAAAGCTGTTCTGTTAAATGTTTTACATGATTGGATCAGATAACTATGAAATGAAAGTGAAAATAGTGATGATTCTATTCTATTGTTCAACCTCTCTCTTCCAATCATTTTTACAGCCTTTGCCAAATTGATTTGGTTTGGTCTGACCTGCAACATTCCTGTTGGGTTTATTCATTAGTCATTAACTCGTTTTCTGCATCAGGCAGCTGTTTGTACTAAAGGAAAAAAAGGCTGCACTTCAATGGAAACATAATAAAATCAAAGATCGGTGTGATGTAGAATTCAAATGGCTGTAAGAAAACTCAAACTCAGTCTACGATGCGTCAGTGGATGTTTTTGATGCAAATATGTTGTGGTCATATTACAAAATTCTGTAAGTGGCATATCTTAGATACGATGTATTCACCCTGTGTGTTCTTCTAATTCATGCTGGGTATATAAACATGGACAACTCTGAGAAAATGTTACAAAGGTTTCTCATATTCACCCCCTGGTCTACTTTAGATGCACAGTAAGTTGATTTGACTGTGAGGGATTGTGAAAAAAATTTAATTAAATTAAAGAAAAACTATAATGTTGTAACACTGTGTTTTTTTAGTAATCATCATAAGCTGTCATTGTGTATGGTTGTTACTGCTGGCAGGAATTACCTCCCATATCTGTGTTACAGCGGACCTGAGGAAGCCTCTTACTAAACACACTCCATTGTTTCAATAATTTGTTACATTCAGTGGGGTTACATGGCACTGAAAGGATCGGATAATTGGCTAAATTACAATAAGATTGAGTTATTAAGTGCACGTAGACACCTTAACCTGACAAAAAATTGTATCGGATTACTTGCGATCAGATTAAAACCCTGAGATAACTCGGTTGAAAGTCAAATTAAACCTGTTTGCAGACGGGTGAAGCACATGGTGAATTAGACTTTGCGTTCTGCGCATGCTCGAGATTTTTTCCCGTGGTCGTGAATCGGAAGTCGGAAGAGACGATATTACAATTGTTGTTGCCGTCAGAAAGAAACAAACAACGCGATGGAGAATTGTGCATCGCGTTTGTGCAATAAGCAGCTCATCACAAACAAAATGTAGAGGGACGTACCTTCATCTTGCTCTTCATTCACCATTTTCTCGAATGCCTGAGTTTGATTTGATTCATTCGCCGCCATGTCTCCAAGGATAAATACCCATGCTCAACTCATTCTTATTGTAATTTAGCCAATTATCCGATCCTTTGTACCATGTAACCCCACTATGTGCAGCATTCTTCATCACAGTGAGGTGACTCCAGAGCCGTATCCCGGCACAGAGCCAGCCTTCTTTATCCATTTGTTGAGTTTCTTTGAACCGCTGGCAGAAAGCATTTTCCACCACAAACTTATACAAGATCTATTAAACATTGTTTCCTTACTTTTCAGAGTAGACGGTTCAGTGTATCTTATGCTAAAGGATTCAAAAGAAAGAGCTGAAGCATCTTTTCTCAACATTTACAGAATTCAACCCTTTCAATCATGGCAGCCAAAAAAGGGGGGACACTCATTTAGAAATCCTCCTAAAGTGAAAAAAAAATAATAATAATAATATTTTTTTTACCTCAATTTTACAATATGACACATTAAGTACATATAACTGTTTCATTTCTGATTCTTCATGGTGTTAACATGGAATATGACAAACTTTATTATTCATAATCCTGTATTTGTGATCATTTAAATCATTTAGATTATGTATGAACAGCTGTGTCTAATTTCTCATCAGCCATTCAGTCAGCCCCAATAGTCTTTATCTGTAGACATCCTGGTTTCCATTGGACCAATATAAGGTTTTCACATATCAAACACACAAACTGAAAAAAACAGAATCAACCTGAATACTCGAAAGAATTCCCTCATAACCAACATTCTAGTGCTCATGTAGACGCAGTCATGGTTTAGGGTCTACTTCCAACCAATTCCAGGTACATCCATATGGTTTGTGGTGAACAAACACTTTACTCCTCATGTAAAGAATTAGATTTTTCTTTCGTTTCTCACCCATCTGCCTGTGTAAAAATAACCCAAAAACTTTTTCTCCACAGAGAGTTCCTGTTTCAGACTTACCCCTTACCCCTCACGCCTTACCTGATTCACCTTTTGTCTACACTCTGGCTCAACTGATTGGGGGCAATGACTACACTTTGTGGATGACTTCCAGCACTATACAGGGTGACGGAGGGGTCCAGTCCAAGACATTAACACTGCTCTTGCCCGAGGACGGTCAGTCAGACACACAAAAACACCAGCATTCATATATCAACAAAATAAGATCAAGTAAAAGTATCCACATAGGTGTTAAATACAACACATAATTGTTGATAAAAAGTAGATATAATCCTACAGAGTCTTACTGGAGGGCAAGTCTGCACACTTTTTTCAAATCTCCTCTTACCTTGAAATAAAATGACATAAAAACTCTGCGATTGAAAAAATAGCTTCCAGCCTATCAGTGACAGGAGATAACTGTCCGTCTGAATAAAAGGTGGGCTGATATTGAGCTTTAGAGACAGCCAATTCCTGCATGATGAAAATTGTGAGAGATTAAGAAAGAAACGCAGAGAAAAACTGAAACAGACCAAAGGACCACTTACAATTTGATTACTCACAAAAAAACTAATCCTGACAAGCTTTGAAAAGGTTCATGCTACTTCGTACTACTGTGGCAGTGTTGCAGTGGCAGTTGAAATTTGCAGATATGCATGTATTATTTAGTTGTACTTCTCGTTGTGCTTATTAAAGATAAGGGTTAAAGCTGATCTCTAGGTTTTTATGTGATTTTGGAAAAAATGGTGTAGACAGCCACCACAAGCTTTGTCGCATACAGTCTATATTTTTACATAGTAGTGCTGTCAAAACAATTAATCAAGATTAATCGCAATTATGATTTTAACCGCTTGACTCCAACCTTCTTAAAAGGGACAGCTCAGCTAGTTAAAGTACAATTATACTGAGCACATGTGCATAAAAAATGTATTTAGTTGGCATTTAAACAGATTTTAAAATAAGTTAAACTTGTGATTAATTTATTATTAATTGCGATTAACTACAAAGAGTCATGCGAATAATTTTGATAAAAATGTAAAAATTGTCGCTTGCAAACGATTAATCATTTGACAGCACAAGTTCACTGCCATTTCTATGTTCTTGGTATCATTTTGCTTGTGACATATTCTCAGTCTCTGAATGATTACTGCTCATACTGACCCTGTATCTCTGCCTGTGCTCTAGCTGCTCCACTATCAGCCAAGCACCGGACCTCCAGGGCACCTTGTCTCTCCCGCACAGCCGAGCCCAGCAGGGGCTCACTCCCCTGGGCTCAGACCCCACACACACCTGGCCCTCTATAGCCAGTCATTTATGTTGTGGATTTCTCAAGTTTGATTCCCCCTTTCCCCGCTGTCTCCACTTTTTTCTATTCTGTATGATGTGCAGCATTTCCAGATGGGCTGAGAAGGACAGGATGAGTATTTCTTTTCATCTTTCTCTCTTACAGTCCCATACTTTCAATATTCAAAATTTCCTAAGTATCTCTGTGCATTTCACATTTGTCTGTTGATTTTATGTGGTAATGTGACTGTTCACAGTTCTGTTTTGCTGTTTTTTTTCCATACTCATGATATAATTTAATATTTGTCTACATTATATGCTGTTGTTCATTTTGTTGATTACACCATTGCTGACAATAACAATGACCATTGCAGATATTGATGATAATAAGTATTTTTCTCTGTTTATTTTCCCTGAACTGTCAGTGTTTAAAAGTGACTGATGCTTTAAAAGGCTCACCTTATAGTGGGCTCACACATCAAGGCTTACAGTTTACCCAGTCCTGTCAGTAATGGTTGATAATAGTGACACATTTATTTTTGGTTCCTCCCTCAGTGCCAAGTGACCCCGTCTCAAATTTGACGGCTCAGATCTTCAGCTCCACTGCCATCATCGTGAGCTGGGATCCACCCACGGAACCAAACGGTCGTCCCTACTACCTGCTCACCTTACAAGAGGCTGGCATCTTCCCAAACATGACCAGCCAAGGGACTTCTGCAGTCAACAAGACTATCAAACATACCACATCCGACAATGTCTTCCTTTTCACTAGACTCAGGAAGTATTTTCCTTACATTCTGACTGTTACCCCAGCAACTGGTGCTGGCCCTGCCTACAACCAAACCAGCACAATGTACCTGAGGACAGACGATGACAGTGAGTTTAAAGGCACAATCTTTCACTGAGGTATAGCAATTATACATGTATCGTAACCTTAACACTTGTGTGGGCGTGTCTCTGTTTAGTTCCTAGTTCTCCACCGTTGCTGGTGACTACCAGGAACATATCTTCATCCTCTATCGCTGTGGTCTGGCAACGCCCTCTGGAGGCTAATGGGGAGATAACTGAGTACACCCTCACTCTGTCTGGTCCAGGTGGCTCCGACACAACGCAGACGCCCAACACCTCGGTCATCCTCACTGACCTACTCCCGTACACAGCTTACAATCTTACCATTATAGCTACAACACGTAAAGGCGCTGGACCTCATCTGCTGCTGCAGCTGCACACTGATGAAGGCGGTTAGTTTGCGAGCAAGATTAAAATTTCTTTATGGTCCGAATATGAGAGTACTTTATCACTTAGAAATGAATTCTTCTCAATCTCCCTGACTTTTTTTTTTCATTTCAGGTCCCATGTCCCCTCCCCATAATCTGACTATATACAATCAGACAGCAGTCTCTGTGTGGCTGAGCTGGGAGCCTCCTCTGGAGCCCAACGGAGTGGTGATAAAGTACGGATTCTGGATCCGAGACCTCATCACACACACCGTCACACATCGGGTACCGTTAATTTCACACACTAAAGCTGCTTCACAGTTGCAATAAGACACACACTCCACAGAACCACTCAGTATGAGTACACACAAGCGGTGGCTAATTTCACACCCCAGTTACCACTCAGCAATATTGTCACACTTAAATGCACGTGCACATACGTGTGTTGATACACAGATATTATCTTCTCTAGAAGTCAAGATTGGATGATTTAATCTTTTATGTATTTTGTATTTGGTTTTGTGTTTGAACAAATTTAGAATTCCTC
Organism: Odontesthes bonariensis; assembly: GCF_027942865.1. Taxonomy (NCBI): domain Eukaryota; kingdom Metazoa; phylum Chordata; class Actinopteri; order Atheriniformes; family Atherinopsidae; genus Odontesthes; species Odontesthes bonariensis. The sequence goes on along the minus strand of NC_134512.1, from coordinate 17,140,116 downwards.
TAGTTCATCAACCACTGAGTATCTGTCAGGCTTCAGGCCTCATAGCTCTTATGAGATCAGCGTCCACAGTTACACCAGAGTGGGACATGGGAATCAGTACAGCAGCCCTGTGACCTTCACAACAAACGAGTCAGGTAAAGCTCACGCTACACACTCATACATGACATGCAGTAACACAGATTCAGGTTTCTGCCCACAGTTCAGGGTTCAAGTTATGTTATTTTGGGGTCTATACTTTAACTGTAGAGAAAAAATGAATATTTTTTCATATGGTTCAAAAGGCACTACAGCATCTTTTGTCACACTCTGTCTGAAATTCTCCCTTTCAGTCCCTGTATCTTTAAGACCCAAAACGCCCCGTCTGCTCTGACTAGTCAGCTGATTGGTCAAAAATGGCAGTAAGTGATGCAGCTGCTCATGATATGTTTTTTGCCAAACGAGAAGCAAATAATAACCAACTAAGCAGCATGAAGCAAATGTGTGTCAAGGTGATAAAGACAAGTAAGCCAATGATATCCAACTCCACGAGTGTACATGCCTGCTGACTGGAAAGGTGCCAATGACCTCTATCACCAATGATTTTAGATAGACGAGATAGACGATGTACCAGATGCCCTCAAGGTTGCTGTAGTTAAACCCTTACTGAAAAAACACAACCTTGACACATCAGTTTTAAATAATTTCAGACCCATCTCAAATTTACCATTCCTTAGTAAAATCCTAGAAAAGTTGTGTTTGCACAAGTAAATTAGCCTGGAAAACCAGCGCCAACTGCTGGACGGCAAAATGTTTTGCCTGCGGTTGGGTCTGGCCTCGATCCACTTGTCATTTTGAAAATACTGCCCTGAATCTGGCAGATGGCAACTAAACCAATCACAACGCAGAGATGTGTTTTGAATCAACGCGGGCGGGCCAGAGGGTTCTGAGGGAGTGACGACAGAGCAGTGCGACGTTGGGCAGTGGAAGCGAACATAGACAAGCGAAAGCACAACAAGAAAGATGGCGGCGGCAATGGAACAGTGCTCGTTTGATTCAGCCTTGGCACACAGCCATTATAACGAACAGCCTTGCCACTCTCTATTAAGCCCCATTGTACCGGCTTTTTGGCTGCAGTTCCACCAGAATTCCACTGGGAGCGTCGGTGGAGACCAGAATGAATGGGGCCCAATGGAGCTAGATGCTACAAATGGTCAGTTTCACCTAAGTCTCCTCAAGAGCGCTCAGATTTGAATGTAGTTTCTGAGAGCTCAACATGGGTTTCAAGTAAAAAATCAACTGAACGAGTACATATATCCCTTTGATTTCTTACTGGTTGGCTTCTTGTTGTCCACAACGCGCTAGCATTGTGCTAATGACAGCTGGTCGACCAGCTATGTATGACGTCATATACACTTCAAATCCTTTTTTTAAGCAAATGAGTGGCTCTAAAAATCTAAAACTCAGCCATGGGTATTTTCTAAACACCCTCTTTCGAAAACAACATTCGAATTACTAGAGAAAAAATTATATCTTGAGATAAGGGCACGAAAGGGCGTATAGCTCCATAGGACTCCATTCATTCTGGTCTCCAAAATTGGGCGCCCCACGTGGAAAGAGGGTGGAACTGCAACCAAAATCGCCTCGTTGGAAACCGGAAATGCACCGTGAGTGGCGTATCTGTCCTATAGAATCTGTGCTTGGCATCAGTTTTGGAAGAGTCCCCTCCCACCAAAGCTTTCTGTCGCGCTTACTACGTCACAGTCAGTTGCGCTGATTGGTCAGAGCGTTGGCCTATAGGCACAGACGCGGTTTGAAAGACAACGGGTTGTGCTCATCAACAATGTTCCGTTGTATCCATTGATCGGTGCCAGACTAAATTAGACATCCAATCCATTTAGGCTGGTTTATCAGGCTACAAGTAAATGAATTTAAAAAAAATAATGAGGTGTTTGATAAATTCCAATCAGGTTTCAGATCAGGTCACAGCACTGAAACAGCTCTGGTCAGAATAGTAAATGATCTCAGAGTTAATGCGGATAGAAACCAGGTATCTGTCCTCCTTCTCTTAGATCTCAGTGCAGCTTTTGATATGGTAGACCTCGACATTCTTATAGATAAACTTGAAAATTGGGTAGGCCTTTCGGGAACAGTCCTACAGTGGTTCAAATCGTATCTTAGAGGCAGAAAGTTCTTTATTAGTCTGGCCGAGCATAGATCCAATGTTTATGATATAAATTATGGTGTCCCTCAAGGTTCAGTACTGGGTCCTCTACTGTTCTCTCTTTATATGCTACCATTAGGACACATTGTTAAAAAACATGGAGTCAGTTATCATAGCTATGCAGATGACACGCAACTCTATATCTCTGTTGAGCAAAATGATACAAGTGCTCTAGACAAACTAACATCCTACTTGAACAGCATCACTAACTGGATGAATGAACCAACTTGGAAATTTGTCTATACAAGTGAAGGATGAAATCAGAAATCTGGGTGTAATTCTAGACTCCAAATTAACTTTTAAACCTCACATTGGAAATGTTACAAGAACAGCATTCTATCACTTACGAAATATTACACGGGTTAGACCATTTCTCAAACAGAAGGATGCTGAGAAACTGATCCATGCTTTTGTTTTCTCACGACTTGACTACTGTAATGCGCTATTTACTGGGCTCCCAAAATCTACTACTGACAGATTACAGCTTGTTCAGAATGCTGCTGCTAGAATCCTAACCCGCACTAAAAAGAGAGAACACATCTCACCTGTTCTAGCTTCACTACACTGGCTCCCTGTGTCTTTTAGAATAGATTTTAAGATTCTCTTACTGGTTTTTAAATCTCTGAATAGATTAGCACCTCCGAACATTTCAGAACTACTCACAGAATATGTTCCAAATCGAGCTCTAAGATCATCATGTGCTACTTTATTAAGTGTTCCTAGGATGAAATATAAAAATATGGGTGAAGCTGCTTTCTGTTTTTATGCACCAAAAATCTGAAACTCTCTACCAGTGCACATTCGTCAGTCAACAGATATTACAAACTTTAAAAAGCAGCTAAAAACACATCTATACATCCCCGCCTTCTACTATTTTTATGGATTCTAGTGACATGTTCTATTGTGCTCTATTTTGTTGTTCTTGTGGTTGTTTTACTTTATTTACTTTGTATATTGATCTTATTTGTAAAACACTTTGGGCTACATTTTATGTATGAAAGGTGCTATATAAATAAATTTATTATTATTATATGAGATAAATGGAACGAGGCAGTCAGTTTCTGTGCTTGTAATGAAAACTTTGAATCAGCAAATTAGATTAAATGTTAAAAGAATTGTACAACATAAACCATATTATTTCAGTTTATGTAGGCTAAGTATTTTACACAATGACATCTTTATGTAAAAAAAAACAAACAGTATAATTCCTTTGGGTTGTTATAGCTTCTTTACTATGCTACTGAAAAATAAATAGAAGGTGCCTATAAATTATCAAACTTAACAAATTGTTGATATTGATATTGGGTAGTCTTCCTAACAATGTTTCTGTGTCACCTCTCACCCTGTCTGCAGCGTCTGATGCTGTGGGAAACCTGTCTTGCTCAGGAGTGAGTTGGGATTCAATTCAGCTATCTTGGGATATTCCCGCCAGCCCTAATGGACAGATCGTTTATTACGAGGTTGTAGTGGAGGCAGGCCTGCAGACTTACACACACAAGGCCCACACACCAGAGTACACCTTGACAGGGCTTTCACCGGACCAGAAGTACTCCCTCGTTGTAGCTGCAGTCAACTCTGCAGGACCAGGAGACAGAGAAAACTGCACAGCTTTCACCCTTTCTGAATCAGGTAGTTGGATTTTTTTAGAAGTGTATTAAGTATTTTGCATATGCATGCTTCGCTGATCATCTAATTGAAGCACCTCCCTGTGGCTGCACAAAGTTTGTATTTTGATAGTGATCAAATGCTTGATTAAATCCTCATTGTCTCTTAACAGTTCCAGCTGCCCCTCGCTTGGTCACCATCTCTCAAGTCACCCCTAGCAATGTGACGCTTCAGTGGGCTCCCCCACACTCCATTCCAGGGATGCTGAAAGAGTACCGCATCGTAGCACAGCTGCTTTCAACTGTCTGTGAACCAAACATTACTACTGCTGCTGAGCCAATCTCAGAGGTTGATGTGGTGTCAGACTGTGTGGCTGGCAATTTCACAGTGTCAGTAAATGCCTCAGATGGCGCTGAGGAAAACAGCATCACTCTCCAGTCTCTGGCTAAATACAGATACTACCGCTTCAGAGTGGCTGCTGTGACCAGCGCTGGAGTTGGAGAATATACAGACTGGAATTATGCACGCACCCTGGCTGGAAGTAGGAACATCATACTGATGAAATTACCTTTTTGTATTTCTAGAGGAGAGTGGGCAGTTAATTAGGGCCTCGTATTTGACAAATGAGTCGGTAATTTGTTTCTATACTTGGCAGATTACACACTACTCGTGTGATGTTTCATTAGAAAACTGAGCAAACACTAACCTGGTCAGCAGCTTCACCTTGCCTCCTTGCCTTGTTTAATCAAGCCATATCCGTAAGCTTTTAGGTGTTGGTTCATAATAGCAATTACTTAATTTTGAGTAATAAAGTAATAATCCTGCAGAGCCATAACCTCAAGCGTATACAGTCCTCACTCGCTGCTGTCCGTTTAGTAGCAGTACATATATTATTATTGTTGTTATTCAACTTTGAATTATCATCCTGATGCTGACTCAGCTTTGCAGTATTACACAGCTAAGTAAAAGTAATGATGCTGGTGCAAAATTCACCATCGGACTAAACAAACCATAAGAAAATGTGTTTAAAATACTTTATGACAGCATCTACTGTATGGAAGTGACTGTAAAAGCATGCATCAGGTATCCAAAGAGGGTTATATCAATTTGATCTCAGCTAATAACATACTGGTGGAATTACAGCCAAATTTAAGTTAATACTTTTGAAGATGCCTTAATGGAGCATTTAAAGCCTTGAAATATTCGACCAAATGTCTTTCTAATAGCTGACACATTCACACTATCATATCTCTCATTAGCATAATCACATTACTATCTAATATATACTGGCAAAATGTAATAACTGACCTCTCCTGATAGTGCTTATGCATGCAAGGAGGTCTTTAGTGTGGTAATTCAGTATCTGTAGGAATAGATTGCCTTCGTTTGTCTGATTTTGTTTCATCTTGTGGGATTAATGTGTCTGCCAGACTTGATTTTTGCTGCATTTCAGTTGATAGTCCGTCTTTTGCTCATCTCCTCTCCTCAGACCCCGATGTTCCTCCCCGTGACTTAAAAGTGACCCCCACCTCCACAAGCTTTCGCATTGCGTGGGAGGCTCCAACTGTTCTCTCAGGACCGACTTCCTATCTTGTGCAGGTCCCTTCATGGAGCCTCATTTGTCACAAATATAAAGATGCCACCAGTTAACTGTAAATGCGTTACATGTTGATAGGACAGATCAGTGTGGTGTTACATTGGTCATGCTCTTAAAATAGCAGTAGCATCTTCAGAGCAGGATAACAGCATCCAATATGAAATTAACAGTTTTTTTTAACTCGTTTTTTATCTCAGGTGGATGGTCCAGGTGTGAACATTTCAATAGTTCGCGCCCCAGGAGAGTTGATGACTGTTGTAGTCACAAATTTGACAGCTTTCACGCATTACAGTGTGACTGTCACTGCCTTCACTGGTTCTTTAGAACATGCTGGCTGGGATGGGAAGGCCATTGGACCTATGGACTTTCAGACCCTGGAGGAGGGTAAGTTTACATTTTGTAATGCCTATACCAACTGATCCCCACCCCCTTATTTCTTTACTTTTGTATCAAACTATTTATTTCCTCAGAGCCAAAAGACCCTCCAAAGAATGTGACTGTCTCAGTTATCCCAGAGAGAGTGAACTCTGTGAGGGTGAGCTTCCATCCCCCAGAAGAGCCCAATGGAAACATCACTGCCTACCTTGTGTATGTGTATGAGAAGAATCAGCTGGTCAAAAACATCAGCGTTAATATCACACATGGAGAACAAAACATGCTGGTTGCTGTAATAGAAGGCCTTAAAGGAGGGCACACCTACAATATACAGGTAAGAAAGGCACATGCATAATAGACAAAACCAAACCATAACAACCAAACCATCATACCCTTTAGGCCTCCAAGCTTGCTGGAACTTAGCTTTGTAAAAGTTTTCATCAGTGCTTCATTCATTTTCTCTCTGTGTTTTTCTCTCTCTGTCTACTCTTCTCCCTGATTTCTTGTGTTTGTCTGTTTGTAGATTTCAGCAATGAACAGGGCGGGTAGAAGCCCACTCAGTCCGCATGTCCAGATAACTACAGGGATCAAAGGTACAACCCCCTCTCTCGTCACTTCTCTGCAAGGCTCTGCAGTGTTTCTTTTTTTCTTGTTGCAGCAGTGCAGCAAACGTATGATACAGAATTGCAGCTGCACAGAAAATTCGCTCTGCATGCAGATCTGTTCTGACACAACAAATGTAACACAGCATTTTATCAATAGGTGTGCCTTAATTGTGTGGAAAGAAACTTCCCATCCATCCCTCTATTTTCTATACCCACTTAATCTGTCGGTTGGGTCGCGGGGGGGCTGGAGCCTATCCCAGCAGTCAAGAAACTTCCCTAATACACCAAAAAATATATATTCGCACACTATCAATACACCTGAAAACGGTTTGTGTGTGTGCCCCTTAGTGTGTTTACGCCTCTGTGTGCATGTGTTCCAGCCCCATCCAAGCCAACCCAAAGACCCCAGGCAGTGCTTGGTCATGGAGGGGTTGCCATGGTAACCCACAGGAGTATCACCATCCACATGCCTGCCTGTTTCTATAGTGACGACAACGGACCAATTGCAAAAATTCAGGTCATCGTGGCTGAGTCAGGGGGTATGACACCCATCGCTTTTTAGACTAATTTGCTTATGATTTGGGCTCCTTTTATGTTTTAGCCTTTGTAAGAATCATGTTTTACAGTGCATGAGCTCCCAAAAGGCCAACAAAAATGTAAGCAGTAGCTAAAGGGTTAAATGTCAACATAAGTATGTCTCTGTTCTTTTGTAATATCTAATTTTCCATCCCGTCACAGTGAGGGACATTGAGAATGTGACAAACTGGAGGCGTGCATTTTTTCACCGTCCTGCTCCTTATCTGACGGACATGGGCTTCCCTAACCCACCATGTTTACTGAGGAATGAGACAGCAAATATGAATGCACGCATCACTGGTGGTCATGGTGTGTCTGGAGACAGCCCACCGCTGGTGAGGCGCAACCACAGCACAGCAGAGACCTACATGATCGGAGAGAACGATGGCTGTATGGAGGAGAACACCACGGATCATTTCTGCAATGGGGCTCTGAAGCCTAACACTGTCTATGTGTGAGCGCACAGGAAACATTCTGAAGAATGCAAAACTTTTTAAAAAACACTGAAGCATTGTTTTTAAGATTATGATGGTGAAGTTGAGTTGTTGTTTTATGTTAACAGGTTCAAGTTCAGAGCCACTAACATTAATGGCCAATACACAGACTCTGAATACTCAGAGCATATTAGAACGACAGGTATGCCCACTAGGGAAGAACCTGCATAACTCAACTTCAAATATTGGATTATAGGTGCCACATAGTAAGGCCTTTTTTGTTTAATTAAATCAAATGTTGTTTATTCCATCTCTCTCCTCTTCGGCAGTGGACGGGCTGTTGACTCGAGAAGAGCAGATCATCTTGGGTGTTCTGCTGTCATTCTTCTTGGCTGTGTTACTCATCATCATCATCTGCGGCTCAGTCAAGTAAGATGACAGCAGGCACTGATTCATATTTCTACATTTTAACTGAAATGTTCAGAACATGACAAGCTAAATCTGTTTCCTTTTTTGAAATTTTAATTCATGGATAATAACCAGTAAATGTATTGACTGTTGTTGTCAGGGTCCATCAGCGTAAGAAGGAGGGTGGGACTTACTCACCCAGAGAGGCAGAGATCATAGAGACAAAGTGCAAGCTGGATCAGCTGATTGCTGTAGCAGATATGGAGCTGAAACAAGAAAAGCTCAATCGGTAAGTCAGTGTTAGCTTTTAACCAAAAGAATCGCTTTGTTAAATATAACACATAACGCATTTTGGCAGCTGGAGAGTTGTGTGCACTACATGACTACAGGCTTGATTTAGCTCCTCCAGAGAAGATTAAAATCTGTGTCAACAAGCCAAAAATCTCTTTGTTGCAGCCAACTTGGTGCACGCTCCTGTCAGCACTAAATTTTCTTGTATAGTTTGTGCAAAAAATAGAAGGAGCAGCAACAAGACACGAAGTCACCTTTTATGGCTTTGTAATTTGTCTAAATATCTCTGCAGAACAGACAAGTTGTTCTAACAATTGTTTCTAACCATCCCCTCTGCTACAAATTTAGCATCTGACTTTTAAGTTTTAAGTATCTTTTGAAAAGCTACAATTATGGATTTATGGAGAAACTAAATAAGGTATAGTTTTACTTGTAGTGTATATAGCGCTGTCTGGTTAGCACGAAATAAGAAAAGGCTGGCAAGCAAAACGTTTTGTTCTTCTGTTTCTGTAAACTGCAGAGCAAGATAAAAATGGCCAGATTTCCAGAAAGATGCCACATAAGTAATATCACGTTTCCTTTTTTACAGTTCCAAAAACACAAAAGCTTTCTGAAGTAATGGTTTGCGAAATCTTGCATGGTTAGGTACAAAAGTATGTAAACACTTTTTATAGCCAACCTTTTTACAGAGCCTTTAAGTTTTTTGTTTAGAGGATTTTAATCCTTTGATCTTTCTACGATATTGCGCTTCTGTTTGGTGGTCTATTCCCAGATTTTGATTGAAGCTTAGGTCAACAACTGTTAGGATCATGGCAAAATGTTCAGTTTGAAGTCGAGCATTGTACATTTTTAGATGTGTTTAGGATCATTATCCTTCCAGCAGAAGCCATCCTTTGTTCATTTTCAGCTTTTTTAACTAACAGTAAGATGTTTGCTCTGAGAATTTTCTGAATCATACCTACTTCTCTTTACCAGTGAAATATTCTCTCTTAAATGTTCACAGAAACAGAATGTGTGACCAAACATTTGCAAATTAGATCAAATATGGAGATATAAACATTAAGTAGTAGGTGGAGTGCTTTGGATAACTCTTTATAAAAGCAACCATTTCCCCCAAATCCGTCTATTACAAGATAATCGTCCCTTATCTTTCTGAGTAAAATTGATGTAAGCACTTGACTTATCTGCCTAATTAAACATTCAGAATGACATTCCGCCATTTACACTGACTTTTTGCCCGTTTCTGATAAAGCTGGCAGCTCATGGATAATTTGCAGTCTTCACTTTTCAGCTGTAAAACATATTTGAGAGCAAAGATGTGAACCAAAGTATGGATGTCGATTAGGTTCAATTGTAGTCATCAGGCCAGCATATCCTGCCCCCTCTCCTTTGATGTGAAACTTTATCTTATGGCATAGATATAATGGCAACACACTGCTGAACACTCATCTACTTATGGGTAAGAGACCACTGACTCTCACACAAGAGACAGAGGGTCAAGACCCATTCGTCACAACCCTAACTCTTCAGATAGCCATATACTTTTTCACTTCAGTATCACTTATGAATGCTTAGGATTAGGAGTTTAAAAATATATTTAAGTTTAGATTTGAATAAGTACAAGGTTAGGGTTAGAAAAATATATATTGTTGGGGTTTACAAGTTTTATTATTCAGGCATCTCCATTACGGTAACAGTTGCTCCCCTAACCTACAAATATGCTGCCGTCCCATGATTTCCCACCTTAAACTGTGACAATTTTGACATGTGGACAGACATACCTAATGCACATTTTCTTGTAAGGCTAGACTAGAGCAGAATATCATCCTAACTTTGACAACACAATGAGATCTGTTTTAACACCACTTGTCTCACAGTTTTTGTGAAAGTAACACAGCTTTTCTTGTCACTTGTCAAATTTCCTTCCACACAGGCATTTACATTTACTTGCATGAGCTTTGTCTTTCTCTGCACTTTTCTCCCACCAGGTATTCTTCCTTCTTCTTTAGGCGGAAAGAGATTTATGTCATCCAGTAAGTTGGAAGTTTGGTCTGCGTGTGGCACATTTTTTGTGTTTGCATGATCCACTCTGGTTATCATTCATTCCTACTGTATGTGTGTGTTTGACCATGTTTCCTGCAAAGATGGAGGCTTGACAGTTAAATGAATCAGCAACATCAGTCTTTTACGAAGTGTCCGTCACTGATAGTGATTGTAGTGATTTGCTAACATTCTTCTGTTTAATACCTTTTTAATTTGTTTACCCAATCTCAAATCACTTGAAAGGCAGAGTGCAGTAATGGTAAGCAATATTAATTGCTGAGGATCTGATTAGCATCATGTCACAGCACCCCAAAGAAACACCTTCCACAGGGAGATAGCCACACACTTTTGATCCTATTGATGTTCACCTTAGAATGAAACATCAAAGTCTGCGGTGGTGTTTAATCAAAGTGGATTAGATTGTGAAATGGTTACATCTGCTTCTCTAAACACATCATGTACTTTCTGCTCTGTGGATCAGTTCAGTTGTCATGAACAGCAATACCAATGTGTGTGGGATGTGTTTATTGCACTCATTTGGTTATTTTGCTTCTTTTTTTGTCCAGGCTGCTCAGCTACAGGAAGTCACTCAAGTGAGTCACCCTCTATAGATTACATGAACATGCATACAACAGTTGCATTGCAAGTCAGCATTTTCAGCACTGCTCAGTGTTGCTTGTAACCAATAATCCATTTACAGAAAATGCCATATTGTTGTTTTTTTCATGCATCTCTTTTTGTCTCAAACATTCAGTGTATTTCTCTCCCACCATCTCTGTCAGGCCTGTCAACAAGAAGTCTTTCCTGCAGCATGTAGAGGATCTGTGTGGCAATGACAATGCCAAGTTCCAGGAGGAGTTTGCAGTAAGTGTTTCCCGACCACTGGGACCTTCGTTTGTCAATCCTGAAATGTGTAAAAGAAGTGCTAGAATAATATGAAATTATCCAGAAATTACAAACAAATTCAGGCTCACTTTTTTGTTTTGCTGGACTCTGACAAAAGCAAAACAAAAAAGAGTATTAAATGTAGAATCATTTGTTGAGAAAATATACTTTCAGAAATGATTCATATTGCTAATTTCCTGTCCACTACAAAATGGTGGTGGGCTCACGTTTGTACAGTTCTGTACAGTACTTCTTCTACAGTTAATAAGAACCACACTCTTCACCAACCTAGACACGTTTGAAGCTGTCCTAGATTTCATATTTTAAAGTCGAAAGAAGCATGATGAAAGCATTTCATTTTTAACCTTGCCAGTAGGAGAAGAGTCAAATTTACTTTAAGCAGTTTTAAATAGTGTTTCTGACCTTTGGCGTCATGCAGGTGTTTAAGTGAATGCTAATTGGTTCAATTTAATTCCTCCAGGAGCTCCCAAAGCTGCTGCAGGACTTGGCCACCACAGATGCTGACCTGCCCTGGAACAAATCCAAGAATCGCTTCCCCAACATCAAACCCTGTATGTGGCCAGACTGAAAAACAGCTTTTTATAGGCAACAAAATGCACAGTATCAACATTTTTTGTGCTGTTCCTCTGAAAGAAACTTCATAGGCCAGCATTTCACACAGTTACGTATGACTGCTCTCTTCTAGACAATAACAACCGAGTGAAACTGCTGTCAGAACCAGGCACTGCAGGCTCAGACTACATCAATGCCAGCTTCGTCTCAGTGAGTAACTCCTCCTAACAGAACTCACGTTACTCTCAGATAGATAGATTGGTCAATTTTAAGTCATTCTTGTTAGTTTTCATCTTAGTATCTTTTTCTGTCTCTGTAGGGTTACTTGTGTCCCAACGAGTTCATAGCCACCCAGGGTCCGCTACCGGGCACCGTGGCTGACTTTTGGAGAATGATCTGGGAAACAGGAACCCGCACCATCGCCATGCTCACACAGTGTTATGAGAAAGGCAGAGTGCGTCATGAGCGATTTTACAGCATTAGGGAACAACATTAGCATTTGTATTAGCATTCAGAGTACAGGCTCCGTTTTGTGCTCCATTCCCAGGAGGGTTATACCTGCTATGAGGAGCTGATGTATGCTTGTTTGTGTTTGTGTGTTTGTGACATTTCAGATTCGGTGTCACAAGTATTGGCCTGAAGACAACAAGCCGATGACAGTGTTTAGTGATATTCTCATCTCAAAAGTGTCAGAGGAAGTCCTTCCTGACTGGACTGTCAGAACCCTGAAAGTAGAAAAGGTACGGAAAACCTCATATTCCACTTGAATTGTGGTTGCAAATACAGTAGAATTTAAAACGCACACACTTACACACGCATAGATGGATGAATAATTTGTAGTAAAAACCACACTTAATATACTAAATATATGTGTATATATAGATATAGATACATTTAATTAGCAACAGCGATTGACTGTAAAGACAGCATTTTACTTGATTACATACAATAGAGAGAAACTTGGGTGTTGATTAAGTTGAGTGGTCAAATTGGCTGCACTGCAGTTTTATCAGGTTTTAGGAGCCAGAGATGTTTTTAAACCAACATAAAATCCAGCTGTTAATAATAGCGGATGTGCTGGTCCCTATATAAAGGTTTAAGAATTGATGTCCACTTTGAAATGCACAGTATGGTTGCATTTATGGTTGCACAGTTTGTAAGCTATGGTGTTAAAATCTGTAAAAAGGTCCAGCAAGAGATTCACTTTGACAGGCACAGAGGTGGCATTTGCGTACGTACTAAGCAGAAAATCATTGATAACTTTAGGATATTTGTTTCAAATACCACATAATTCTTTGGTAGATAAAGTGTAAAAGTTAGTTAAAACAGAATACTCAAATGCTCATACAGAATACTCAGAACACAAAGAAACGAATCCATGACCTCATGTTATGATGAAGTAATACATGGCTCCATGATGTGAATAGTTTCTGGCCATGTCAAGCTTTGGCTGAACAGGTTGTTTTGGTCTTCTCATGAAATGTGTTCAACAAAAAAAATAAATAAGATATCATGGACTTGTCCTACAGTGTGTTGAGTCCAATGAATGTCATGTCCTTTGTATTGTGTATATCTCTCTGTAGCATGGTCACTACATTTTGGTCAGACACTTCAACTACACGTCATGGCCTGAGCATGGGGTGCCAGAATCCTGCAGTACAATTATTAAATTTGTCAAAGCTGTACGAGCACATCGGCATGATAACACCACCATAGTTGTTCACTGCAGGTATGATATTTTATCTGTTTATTCCTCTTTAGATCAGGCATGATCAAGTTTTTTTTTTAAATATAATCGTACAACAGACAGCATAATGATGATTGTTCACTCACTCTCTCCTAAGCGCTGGTGTGGGAAGAACAGGTGTGTTTATTGCTCTGGATCACCTCATTCAGCATGTCAGAGATCATGACTTTGTGGATATATATGGGCTGGTGGCTGAACTGCGCAGTGAGAGGATGTGTATGGTACAGAATCTGGTGAGTAGAGCAGAATGAAAATATTTTTTTTTGGAACGAGCATTTGGCGATTACTCTGTTTTTTCTGTATTTTTTGGCAAAATATGAGAGCCACCTCAGACAGAAAGCCAACATACCATGTTCCATCTGTACATCTGTGTTTCTGTCCTGACCATCAGTTTCAAGATGGCTGTATGACTCAATATATAGACAATTCCATCATTGGTGATAAAGTCAAAGTTGCCGGCCCCCTTCCAAAACTGATGCTGTCCTGTGTCATGAGTTATTTAGCTTTTTGTTTGTAATTCAACCATTTGTTTTTCACCTCTGCGGGGGCTTTTGCTCTAAACTTACAGAGTTGATGACTTCAGTTACTTTTTCAAATCCGGAAGATTTTTTTGTTCCGTTCTGTTCTGGTCGTGATTATACTATTTATTTATTTATTTATTAATTGGGTGGTTTTGAATCCACCTAAAAATGCATTTACTTTTTTTCCACTTTACTGACAGATGTTTCAGTTTCACATATGGTAAAAATTGCCCTTCGTCTTTGCTTTTGATTTAATTGTCATGCCTGTTGAATTTGCAAATGATTAATTAGAGAAGTGTCCATATCTATTCGTGGCTAAAAATGGAAATGAAAATCAGGATCGTGCACATGCATAATATTCCACAGTGATTAAGATTCGTAAAAGAGAACCAAACATGCGACAGCTTTGTGAATCTTGAGAAAATTATAGGTATGAATTTGCCTTTGTGTGTACTCATAGTTTTAGTCATAAAACTACAAATAGTTTCATATGTTTGGCCCCAGAGCTGAGCATTTCCACTTTCCACTTGCAACATGAAAGTAGCCGAATCAGTAGTTCATAGTTATTCAATTAGCGAGGGTTTTCTAAGTAACAAATCTTTAGATCCATTACTATCAACTTGCAAAGTGAGACTAACTTGTCAGAGTTAGTGATTGTTAAAGTTTTATCCACGTTTAGCATTCAGCATCACTCGATTAGCTGAGTACTATCATAGTCAGATGCTCACATTATTAATGTGCTCTTTTTTTATTCCATGAGACCGTGAGAGCTACTGCTTCCATTTTTGTTGCTCTCTTTAATCTTGGTTTCATCTGTGTGCGTCTCATGCTGCGCTCAGTGTAGGCTCTACTCCATGCTGTATGCTCTGCAAGGCTCTGCTCAATGTGTCTTTTCCCCCTTGGCACACAGCGAAAGACACACTAGGATGGAAACAAGTTCCAACTTGAAATGTAATAATTGTAGAAAAGCCTTCCAACAAGTGTTATGCTGCAAAATCAGAGCTCTTTGCATTCCCGGATCTCACAATTTACTAATAAAGCAACAAGGTTTCCTTTCTGCTTGAAAAATACGGTCCAGCAGTGTTTACTCGTGCTTTTACACAGCTCACAGCAGTTGTGTCTGGTGAATTTTGTGCAAACCTTTGAAATCACTCATCATAGATAATGTTTATGTATTGTGATTCTACATATATCTTACCGCACTCTTGAAAAAACCCTGATGACTCTAATAAATTACAATTTGTGTTTGAACTGTCCTGTGTAGTAAATGGGAATAAGAAATACTTAAAGTTAAAGCTGTGGAAGTCCTGAGTTGCTGATATAGGTAAGTATTTCTCTTGACTTCCAATCAAGGTCTTTTAAGGAATATATTCCAAATACCAAATTAATAGACTGGTTCAATTTCTGTTTCTGTGGTTAGGTTAAGTACAGACTTAACTGTAACTGACATAATTATTTTAAATCATAGGACTCATGTATGAAGGGCTATGTGTTTTACTTTTTATGTCATGCCCTGCTGTGGTCCTCATCAAAAAATATTTGGAAAATTTCCTTATTGACAAATGGAACATTCTGGCTGTGGATTAAAAACATTTCCTAAACAGGATTCCTGCTCTGCTAACAGCATGAAGCCATCTGAAAAATACCTCAGTGATTACTGGTGTGTGTCAGAGTGCCTGCAGAGACCCTCTGCTTAGTGTTTGTGCCTCCGCTCAGTATCATTGTGTCATTGTTTCTAGATTTTCTGCACGTTTCATAGCGTTCACATTTAGGCCAAGTAGTTTGAGCCCACATTGTCTGCATCTACAAGTTCTGCTTGCAATTTTTAAAGGCGTCATTCTTTAAGACAGCAGTGTTTAGTATGCAAATGTCGATATAGTGGCAGTTTATTTTCCGTTATTATTGTAGAATGACCATAAATGACCATTACAGCTTGCATTTTTTGAGTGCTCAGTTGTGTATTTATCTACAAAGAAAAAAAAGATGATTAAATCTTTTTGTATTGTTAGTATTATGTCTTATGAGTATTATGTCTCAAAACAATATTCTTTTATTTATTCCAATTTCAAATGTGTATAAGAAAAAAACAAGTGTATAGAGGAACATTGTAAAAAAAGAGTACAGTTAATTTGCTTTAAATTCAGCTTGTGCTACAGCTTGTCAAACAACTAGTTAGCCACAACATCCAAACTCCAGACAGGTGAAGTAACATTGATCATCTTGTTAAAGTGGCACCTTGTGATGAGTAAGATGTGATTGGCAGCAAATTAGCAGTCAGTACTTGAAGTTGATGTGTTTAGAAACAGGAGAAATGGGCATGCATCAAGGACTTGAGTGACTTTGACAGAAGTCAAATTGTTATGTGAAAATGACTGGCTCAGAGTATCTCCAAAATAGCAGACCTTGTGGTGTGTTCCAGGTATGCAGCAGTTAGTAACCACTAAAAGTGATCCAAGGAAGGACAACCAAATGTCGATCCGTGTCATTCAGTCTTACAGAACAGTTAGTGAAGCACAAATAGTTTAAACTCTGCTGAGTGTGAATGAAATGTGCCAGAGCACACAGATCATTTCAGTTTCCTCAAGCAGGGCACCTAATATGGAACAAATCCATTGAAACTGGATCAAGTTGTTTTATTTGTTATCATTTGAATAAAAGGCTTAGGTCTCAATTCAATCAAGCATCTATGGGATGTACTGGAAAATAAATCAGATTCAAAGAAGTACCATTTTATCAGTATCTGAAAATGCCTTTCTGCTTGATACCACAACATCCATTTCGAAGCTATACAATATTATTGTATGCAGGTGGTTTTAACAGCTGATCTGTATGTATCACAGTTCATATATCTTCATATATTTGACGAAAAATTTCCGCTGTATTATTAAGAAGATTATTTTTTGTATTGAAACAATAAGGTCTCACCTGAGACCACATACAATCATGAATGTAGAGGGTTCAGCAATAAAATGCTAGATTTCTGTTTAATGACACTATTTTGGCTTCTTTTGAGTTCTCCAATCTTACTGTCTGTTGTTTAAGTTATTAAAGAGATCCACAAACCTGCTCTGACATATTTGTGTCCTGAAAAACAAATGAAGTAGCATAATCAGATTTAAGTAAACACAATTCAAAGTTAATGTGCCTTCTCTGTTGTTTTGTCAAGAGAATAGGTTTTCAGCATCCGCTCAGTGTGAAAGTACTACAAAATAACAGATGGTCTGAATAATCAAATGTACAGTAACTGTTTGTTTCTGTGTGTTTTTGCTGTCAGGCTCAATACATCTTCCTACATCAAAGTACGCTGGAACTTTTAAACAACAAAGGCAACAGTCAATCCATCTGGTTTGTTAGTTACTCTGCTCTCGAGAAGATGGACTCCCTGGATGCCATGGAAGGTAAATATCACACGCTCACTCTCAAAGAAACAAACTTCCCACAGCACTTTGCTCACCCCACACATTTTTATCGGTCCTCAGGTGATGTTGAACTAGAATGGGAGGAAACCACTATGTAAGACTGACAGAGGGACACCTGTGAGTATTTTGGTCTTGGGCAAATGACCTATGCAGAGACTCTGGCCAGGTCCATCTCCACCAAGCAGAAATAGAGGCTGAGGGAGGAGGAACGGGATGTGAACAAGACTTTGTTGCTCCACTTCAAACCCTATTCTCAGCCCAGTTCTCACTTTAATGCACCTCTTGTCCACTCCCTTCCAAGGAGAGAAACACAAGGGAATGCAGGGACAGAGAAGAGAGAGTGAGCTTGTTGTGAAAGCTCTATCTCATCTGTAAGCCTACAGTTACTTTGCACAAACTGATTATTACTGTGTATTGCATTACTTTAATATGATGTCTATGTTTTTGTAAGATCATTTATTCAGCCAAAATGGTACTGTTGTTTTTTCAGTCTCTTTGTACCCTTTCTCTATGTTGAGGTCTTCTTTATCCTTTCTCAAGAGTGATTTGCAAAATAAAACATGCATCTTTTCCTTCTTGTGTTGATACTTGACAGTAGAACTTTGAGGTTTTTGGCCATCGGAGGACTCACATTCATCAAATGTGTAGCTGCTTTTGATTTTGAAATGGGAAGTTGCAAATTACAGTCTTCCTACTCTTGTTCATTTGGATTTAATACCGGTTTACCATATGACTTAATGTAAAAAGAGGTCATATTATTCTTTAGGCCGAGGTTCTTCTTTCAGTCCGTAGAAAAGCTTTTTTTGTTGATATAAACTAAATGCAAATGAATTATAAGTTATATGTAAATTATAATAATGTGTAAGAAAGTGCACTGTTTACACACATTAATTGGGTGCTTCATAGTTTAGATCAATACTCCATGAAAGCTGTGTATTTGAGACCAACTATATTCAAACACACACTCATTTGCAGGCTTCACTTTAACGCTCAAATGCTACATTCAGACCAGACAGAGTGAGCATTAATATTGGGGCTGACTGTGTCCTATGATGAAAAGTCCAGACTCAGTGTGCTGGGATGACACAGAAACTCCAGTGTAGACCGGTTTCCCATACACTTCTTCATTCCGTCATCTTCTTTGCACACGTGGTGCAAATGTAGTCATTATAAAGGCAGCAATACACAGAAGCTTCAATATTGATGTTGACGCACACAGACGGGCAGTCCAGGACTGAGAGTAAAAACTACTTTATTCTTTCATTCTCTTCAGACAGACAAAAATTAGAAATTCAATTAGTAAACCTGTTGATCATTACGAAATTCCTAGTTAGAAATATTGTTGGGGTGCAAAGATTAAATGACGGTGCTTCACAGACAGGATGCAGATTGGTGCATCTCCATGACAACCATGAAGAAGAGGGGGGAAACGGCAGGAAGGAGGAAGGAAGTATTAAGAGAGGAGAAAATGACATCAATCAATGTAACATGCCCTGACAGTAATGATTCAAACATAGTATCAACCTCCTGTGTGCTGTGAATGAAGAAAATAAAAAAATAAATAAAAAAAACCATCATGCGATATAGTACAAGTCAGAGTTTATTATAAACAAAGAGGGGTTGCTGACTTGACAAATCAAGCAGTAAATTTAAGCCAATTTTTTTGTTGCTTTGGCAGCTATGTGCATGTTCTGTGTGTTTATGTGTGCGATTGGGTATTCATGTTGTTTTATTTTAGTGTGAAACAGCGTAATTGTGCGTGTGTGTGTGTGTCTGACTTGTGATTTTACTGTACGTATTCGCCAATACAGCATAGCCCTTTTCACACCTTAACAGGTGACACTGCCATCTCTTAATAATACTGTAGTAACATGACATGATAATTTAATTATGAATGCAGATTAGTAATAATGTCAGTGTTTGTTACCATGGCAACTGTAATGAACTCCATAAAAGCTGCCAGTTCCCATCGCTCATGTGGCTAGCATTTAGGACACCCCCTGATATTAAATATGAATAATAGCTATAATAACTATAATGTCCTCTTTTCTTTTAAACTAGATTTTCTCTGTACAAATACATATGTAGATACAGACACACTGGGCAAACCAATCACTTTTTTTCAGAATAAATCTATATTATCTATTTACATTATATCCAATATATTCTGTGGTGCAAAAGACTTGATCTGTATGTCTCAGCTGGTTAATTCATAATGTGCTGTACATATTGGCTCAAGCCCGAAACCATCAACACCAAACAGACGACACAGTGATGAAATCCATCAATCTTTTCATGGACATTCTCAGTTTTCCCCCTTAGCATTCAGTACAGAAACGCATCTCTGCTCATATCATATGTTATTTATTTAAGAAAACTTTGTAGTTATATCATTGAGAGGCATCCTCTCATGGGTAGAGTAATTTTAATCTTAAACTATAGCTTCTAAAATAGAGTTTTCTGGGCTGAGGTCTTGCCCAAATCAAAACATAACATCTATATTCACACTCTGTAACTTATTAGGAGTAAATGTATAGAGGAAAAAGGGCTTGATATGCCTGTTTAAGCCTTGTTTTGAATGAATTACCAGCCCAATTCCCTATTGCCCATGACTAAGCAGAGTTTACACTCTGTACTACAGCAGTCTGCTCTCAGTACAGCTCAGAGGTGCAGATGCAGTTTTACATGTTGCAGTGAAGCAGAGTCTTTCCTGAGCTCTGTCAGAGCAAAGCTCCATTGAATCACAGAAGTGATACACTATTAGTGCTAACACAAATTTAGCAAAACACACAATGAAATACAGAGACATGATTGTCATCAGGACATTATTTTAAGTTAGTGAGTACAACACCCTTGCTTACTACACTAAACTCCACATGACATGGTGGAGGTGGTAGAGCCTTTTATCTTTTTTCACCTTCTTCTTTGCACATACTGATTATCTGTTTTCTAGAAAACAAATAAATGAGCTGGTCCTCTTGTTTCTTCACATTATGCAGTGGGAGGAAATGTAGGGAAGCTTGATGAGCTGTGCTGAAATGAGTCCTCACAAAACATGGAAAATGAAAAAGAAAGCCAACACCAATGAAAGAAGCAAACATCAATGTCCTGAAATGAAACAATACAGAATTTTATCCTTCACTATTAAAGCAATTTGTACTTTAAAGGCTGCTTTTCTGTGACCGTTACTCAGTTTCATGGTCAAAGCTCAGACACTTTTGTTCTGCAGGGGACTTTTGAAAATGCAAATTCACCATATTCCTTTAACCTGTGAAATAGAGAGGGAACATCAGTTACCAAATGACATGTTGAAGAAAAAAGAAGGAAGAAATGTTTTTCAGAAATGCCATCAAAGCTACTTCATGTTCAAAAACATCACAGCTCAGCCAAGACTAGGAAAATGTTCTTGGCTTCCCTTTCCTTTGACTCATACAATATATTTTCAACTTTCTGCAGTGTTTTCATCTTAAAATTCAAAGTGAGTGAGTTGACTTGTGCTCCAGCATGTGTGTGGTGCCGAATGCGAGTGTGAGGGTCAAGTCCGGTCCCAGGTGTCGGTACAGTAGCTGACAACTCAAATGATGCTGCGAGAGCCACTGGAGTTACGCCTGCGGGTGAAAGGTATAGTATGGTGAAGGGGCATGGGTGAGTCAGGAGGACAGAACTGGTGGGGATGGTTGTAAGGAGGAGGGGGAGGCGGCAGGGGGGGTTGTGGTCCATCTCCCTCTCTGACATGCACAGGTGTTGACATGGCTGATTGGATGAGTTGATGGGCAGCTGGGCCTTGACTGAGAAAGGCCTCCATCCGACCTCGCCCGCTCTGGTCCACAACAATCACTTTGACAATCTGCTGGCATTGGATGAGTGTTTCTGGGCGGAGCTCCCCGGCCTGGACGGGGCTGAGAAGGGTGGGTGGTGCAGCCAGGGCCAGAGGCGTGGACTCAATGCTGGGCTGGGTCAGCTGATAAGTCTGCAGCCTGTTGTGAATTGACACCTAGTTTAGGAACAGTCAGAGAACGCATGAGGAGTTACCAGCCTGAACGCAGCCTCTATGCAGCCCTCTGGTGAGTTACGCACACGGGCATGCAGGCATGCGGGTGGTAGCATGCAGAGCGAGCGCATGCAAAAAACACACTCTCTCTTGCTTTCTCTTGTCTCTTGATTCAAACTTGATTTTCACATACAATTTACACAGATTTACACGATCATATTTTATAATCACAACTCCAAAAATGTTGGGACATGGTTATGAAACAGTCTGTTGATTTACAAATCTCATCACCAAATAATGTATTTATAATAGAACACAGAAAACATATCAAATGTTGAAAGTGAGACATTGAACTATTTCATGAAAACGTGTTGGCTCATATTGAATTTGATTTCAGAAGCACATGTCAAAAAAGTTGGGATGGGGGAGCAAAAGGCTGGAGGAAAATGTTGCAACTAATATGCAACTAACAGGTCAGTAATATGATTGAGCACATACAAGCACATTATGAGAAAGAGTCTCTCAGAAGTAAAGATGAGCCGAGTTCAACTTTATCTACAAATTTTGCAGCAATTTCAGAATAACATTCAACATTAAACAGGAAATGTTTTGAATATTCCATAATCAACAGTACATAGTTTTATCAAGATTCCGAAAATCTGGAAACATCTTTGTGCACAAGGGGACATGGCTGTAAATCTGTTTTAAATATCTGTGACCTTTAAAAACAGGCAATCGTGGAAATTACTGCATGGGCTCAGGAAAACTTCCAAAAATGATTGTCTGGGAACACAGTTCATCATGTCACCCACAAATGCAGGTTAAAGCTATCATACAAAGAAGAGGCCATATATGAACATTCTCCAGAAACAATGGGGAAACTGTTCTGTGGTCAAACGAGTTAAAATTTTAGATAATTTTGGGAGACCACACCGTGTGTAATAATCTGATGTTTTTAATGAAATTATAAAATGTCTCACTTTCACCATTTGATATCTTTTCTGTGTTCTATTGTGAAAAAAATATTAGTTTATGAGAATTGCAAATTTCATTTACACATTACACAGCATTCCAACTTTTTTGGAATAGGGGTTGTGTACACACACACACACACACACACAACAGCCCAGGAGGAGGAGGGGTCATGGGGTAGGAAGAGATTTTAGGCCGAAACAGGAACAAATTGGGTGTGTGACTGTGCGATAATGGTCAATTAAGGGCATAATGACAGGCTAGAAGATAAAAGAGTGTCAGGAGAGGAGAGAGACGACACCGAGGGCATGGTGTCTCCCTAACACAATAATTCACCACTTTTTGGGATTAACTGAGAGGGAGGGTAAATAGTAGAGGATGGGAAAAGTAAGTAAAACTGGGAGAAAACTGGAAAGGACATAACAGCTTCTGCCACTATGCCTACTTAAAGAAAGAGCTGGTATCACAAAGTAACACCCAGACCACACATACACACTTTACAGACTGTTAGTTGTATCACACTTATCTAGCTTTATATGGATGGTATTCTAGGAGTTATACAGGCTTATAGTGGCTTATACAGTAATGGCTTATACAATAACACTGGAAAGCAGCAGGTAATGATAGAAGGAATGTTGTGTACCGAGTGGCTGTTAGTCTGTTCATGAGGCACAGAAAGAGGCTGTTTGCTGTGCCACAACAGCAGAATCTTTTCAGCGGCCTTTGTATCCTTTGCTGCATAGTAAGGATATGCCACAGGCGGAGCTCTTTTAAAGCAAAGCAAAAAGTACTCTGTTTTCAGGATGAGACACAGTCCCTGTCTATCCACAAACAAACACACACTCACATACAAAACCACACCCACAGAGCTGCAAATGCAGATACTTACCTGAGGGAGACGAGAGTTGCTTAGGCACTCACCTCTACTGTGTTGTTGTTGCCAGTTTTATCGTACACATCCTGCTGGCCTGAGGGGAGAAACTTGTAAGTCAACAGGCATATACATACATGTAGAACCAGAAAAAGAGTCATCCACAGAATGACATTTAGTTAAAATATGCTGAATTATGCTCCACAAGCAAAACCAGCACCTGAGGGAGAGCTATGTCCTATGTGTGTGTCCATCTGACCACCATTTGTGTGTAAGCCGTGCGGCGGGATGCCTTGTTGCCTCTCCAATTCCCCTACAACACACGAAAAAAAGAGATTGCAATCAGCCACACTCAGTGTGGTGTGTTTGATTCCATTTACAGATGTTGAGGATGGTGTGCTTCTCTCCTTACATTGGATGTGTATCTGCTCCATCTCGTTAACCTCCGCAATAGCCTCTCTGAGCTCCTCTGCAAACTTCCTGAGCTCCTCTCCACTCGGAGAGCAGAAACTCACCAGCTGCTTCTTCTCTGAGGTAAATGGGCTCATCATAGTAATACCATGGGCATAGTCTGTGTAAACCAAAGAGAGAGAAGAACAAGGTGCTTTCACTATATCTTTGATTCTCAAAAACAATCATGCATGCTGGGGGTCTTTCACAAGTCTTTCTTTAGATTTACATTCTATAAAATGATGGTCTTATGTGGTTCTATGCGGCATGTGACCTAAGCTCACAAGTACTGGAGATGAGTGAGGTAAACTTTCCTTTCCTTTACTCTCGTGAGCCACATTTTTTAAACTTTAAAAAAAAAAAATTTGGTTAACTGATGAGGTAAAAAACCTAATTTACTTCAAAACCTACACATGAAATTTATCTTAAATTTCAAAAATGATATTAGCATTTTCTTTAAATTCTATAATAAACTTCCTTATTAACCTGTGCTGTTTGAACCGCTGTTTGTCAATGTCTATGTCACTGGGGCGTTAGATCCTGCAGCTCAGCATGTCTTCAGTCATTATCAGTCATCAGATGTCTCACCATGGGTGACTGCGTACCTGCCTATAGCTCTGACACTGCAGACTTGTCGGTACACTTGATTTGTAGTATACATGTAGTGAATGCATTTGTTTTCTCCATCATACACACTCAGAAACCAATATATTCATCCTAGGCAATAAGGGGCTCAGTGTCCTGTTCAAGAACACTTTGGTGTGAAAAGTGGGGATGCCAGGGATTGAAACACCGACCTTACCTTCGGCAGCCAAACGCTCTCTCTCCTGAGCTACAGCTTTCACATATAACATAAAAATATGAATACTAAAATACTCTTTGCCACGGAGAGCAGATTGAAAAATAGATAAATACCCTAACCTTTATCTTAAATGTAATGCATAAATCCGGCGCAGCAGGTATTGACTGTAACTTGACAACAGTGTGTAATTGTGTACTGCATTATGTGTGACCTCTCTAAGTCCTGAGTGCTGACAATGGTTTGACAGACAACAGTGATGTGGCTGGCGCTGACAGCTCAGCATTTTTTTCAGCACAGGGCTGAAGTCAAGATGGAAATAAAGTGCTGCAAAGTGAAGTAGCTTCTTACATTCATTGCTGAAGAGGTGAAACTGCATTCCCAGAAGGCCCATAGCTTTACAGAAGGTGTATGAGGCCGAGCTTTTCTTCTTGGGACACAGCTTTAGGATCTGGAGACACAAAATGTTCAAGCATTGTAGGCTGTATTTGGCTACATCTTGTATATCTTAAAATGCCTGCATGGTAATGTATGTAGGTATGTAGTTTGAAATTAATACTTACCAGCAGCAAGTCATTGAAAAGGAAGACCTCTCTCTGGATCTGGGACAGTTTCTGTTTGTGAGGCTTGTTGGCATCAGGCACCTCAAACAGTCGACAGCAGCACACCAGACGTCTGTGGGGCACAGCAAGAATCTGCAAAACAAAAGTTAACGGGACGGAGATCACTGTTAGTTCAGAGCAAAGGTGAGGCTGCAGCAAGAGGATTCATGACGCAGGTAAAAGAAATTGTATAAAACAAGTGGAGAGCCTGAAAAAAAGAATAGGAGGGGGTCAATTTCGTGGTCGTGCTCACACTTACTGTTTTTAGACCCAGGATAGACTGCTCCACACGGCTCACATAGGTGACATGGTCTTCATTTGAACGCAGCTCTCTCTGTTGAATCCTTTCATAAATGCCTGCAACCATTTCTCTGGGGATGTCTGCTCCATCATCCACACCTGTGAGAATACAAGAGGACATGTGACGCCTCAGTGGTCATCATACACATAGTCACATGTGGGCATGGGTCCCCAACTACTCTGAACACAGCCCCATCCAATTATAGAGCTTCAAATATTGAATGATTCATATTTTTTTCTTGTTCATTTATTCATCTATTACATTTTTAATAATATTTTTATCTTTTATTTTCTGATTATGTAATATCTTAGAAAAAAGCAGTAAATATGGCCTCTGTGACTACTTGACATTTTTTATGAATGGCTGTGAGAACATCTTTTACAGCTGTCAGGATCTGATCTGCCCATACTGGTCCTCAGAGTGCAGCATCACAATGAGCAGTGTGATGTTTTATACAGGAAATTATATCACAGAAACAGTTACTTTAAAGCAAAGGGAGAAGCAGAATGCAGATCTTGTGCTAGACTAAAAATACCAATACCACAGAACAGAAATGCTCACAAGTAAAAATCATTGATTAAGACATTTGCCCGAGTACAAAAACAAAAGCACTAGCATCACAGTATGATTAAAATGTCAAACAACAACTGCTCATAATGGAGAATGATACACATTTACTGTAGTAATAATGTATGTTTTCTTATCAGAATGTTTTTGATGCATTAATGGATTTATTGCTTAAATTCTGATGCTGCTAATTCCATATTCATCTGTAACATGTGATTTACTTTTAGAGATCAACAAAGGTTTTTTTTAATCTGTACAATTACAGAATAAATTTGAATGAAAATATTTTTGTCCACTAATTGTAATTAGTTTTGAAGTATAAACACTTAGAGCAAGTAACTCAAAACTGTACACAGGTACCAGTATCTTAGTAAATCCTAACTAATAATGAACACTGTCTTAAAGGTATTCTGTAGTGTTCTGGGGCTATGTTTTTCTGAACAGACTCTGGTTTGCGCACACCTGTATGTCTTACTGGAGGAAAGTGTCAAAGTGCCAAATTAATAATTTAATTCAATCAGGACCACTTTCATCAAAATAATGAATATGACCATATGAAGTTAGAGTTGGGTTTTATGTTTTATTTTTAGCAGTATGGCTTTGTTCTGGGACCTACCTCCCAGCTGATGTACTGATAGGTGGGCTGAAGTGACTATGTAGATTGCATGAACTAACTACTTAATGTGAATACATTTATCACAATACTCATCCTGCCCTGGACTGCCTGCAATTTAGCAAACATGGATGCAATAACTCAAATTTCAAAAAGACTTCAATACTGTAAAACACATTCATGTTGATTATACTGAGTAAATTTAAATGCAAGTCTTGTTTGTCCCCAAGAAACTCCAGAGGGTAAAAAACAGCAGCCTGATAAATGTCAGAGGAAGGATGACATCATTGAGATAGCTAATGTTCTGAGAGGAGATAACATGACGATATTATAAAGGGCACAGAGAAGCTCAGATTTAAATGGAAAGAATATACATTGTGTGTTTGAGTGATTTAAAGCCCAGGCAGCTGACTGGTGGAAATTAAATAACACATAACTGGAAATTATGTGAATCATTATTTGATGCCTTTTTTAGTTGGATCGATGATATTTGTCTTAAAGAGATTTTAATTAGCCAAAAATGTTGACTGGTAATCATTTTATTGCGTAGTTTTATGGGAAGATTTGAAAACAAGCACTCTAAAAGCTTATGGGGATTCTTTATCTGATAGTTTATCTGATTTTGAGACTGTGTGCTTGTATCATTCTTTTAACGTGATCATTTCTTTCTTATTTTTTATTTTTTGCTGGGTTTGAAGTTTGGGACTGTGTTGTTATCCCAGAATGCAAACTGCCACCCTGTTTACGTAGTTGTTTCATGATATTGTATATGTAATATACATATATATACAGTATATATGTATATTATATATTATATTGTATCTTGTATCTATATGATCACGATATAGGTTGCAGTTAATGTACATTATGTTTCTGTTGAGTCTCTGCATGGAGACAGCATTAAGAGCATCAGAGTGCTCAACACAGGTGATAAGATACTTCCAGAAAACCTAAGCTTCACATCGTTAAATCTAACACTAAGGGAACCTCAATTAAATGTGCCAATGCCACAGTCTCTGGAGCAGAACTCTTAAGAATATTGCAAATCTCTTCCTGCATTGCTGATGGTTTTCCTGATGGCAGCAAGGAGAGGCAGGCAACTGCAGCCTTTTTGAGTAATTTACACTAGTTCACGATGCTGTCACTCAGAAGATTAATATGAGACGGCGAGGAGTGAGGTTGATAAGAGACAGCTTGCTGTAAAACTTTGACTTCCTCTACCCTCTGCTCTCTTTTTAATTTTCCTCATCATTTTTTCTGGCATTTCAATCTAGTAAATCTCTGAATGATCTGCGGTTTTGGGTTTTAGTTGTGCGTGTGTGTGTGTGTGTGTGTGTGTGTGTGTGTGTGTGTGTGTGTGTGTGTGTGTGTGCGCGTGTGTGTGTGTGTGTGTGTGTGTGTGTGTGTGTGTGTGTATGTGTGTAGGTATCATACACAAGCAATGTACAAACATTTCTGCAGCTCATTACACCAGCACTCTCCACAGGGATGGTTCAAAGTGTACTTCCTGTGAACATACTATATCCTCTATCTCAAATGTGTAAACAAAGTACCATATTCGCATGCACTAACCTCTTAGATTGCGTATGAAATCATCTAGACCCATTTTGCGCTGGGGTTTGATGTTGGGGGAGTACATGTCAGTGTTGAGGAGGACCACAGCAAAAGCCAGGATGAAGATGGTATCAGGGTTATGAAACTGCTGCACCACATCAGGATTACACATGCAGTACCGCTGACTGTGGAGGAGAAGGAGAACAGCAGGGTTATCTGGCATGATTCTAATCAAACGCTTTTCTGACATTCATTCCTAGACATAGTTTCAGTGACAACAGAGATGCAGAAAATAAGACACAAGTGTACACATACTAGGGATGTCCCGATCCGATCACGTGATCGGAAATCGGGGCCGATCACGTGGTTTCAGACTCCATCGGAGTTTCATCCCGATCAGCGATCAGATATATAGCCTATCTATAAATGTATGTTTATTCTCTTTTTTTTATCAGAACTATAATATTTCAAAACAAATAGGAAAAAATAACAGCTGTTATGTGGTGGTACAGAGTCAGAACGTATGTAGATGCCTCATAGACCGACGCTGCCTATTGGAGCTGACATATCAGCGCGGCCGCCATCTAGGATGGGTCTCCAATGCCCCCACATTGCATTTATTTCGACTGAGAAAGGTGTATATCCCCAACTACAATAATCATAACTCCCTGAATTTTCATGTTTATGGTCTCAACTACACACAGAAACAACGCATGCGGCGTGATGTCACTTTGCTGCGTGCCGTAAAGCGAAGCAGAACACGGCAGCGCGGTGTGGAGGTATTTTAAAGTGGATGACAAAAATGTTGCGATTGCAAACTGTGAGATATGCAAACTTGGGATTTCAAGAGGTGGCAAGGACATTGCTAACATCCTTGATGAGAACAGGAACAGGATCAAACCTGACAAGGTAGAGATGTTGGTTTTCATAAGAACAGTAAGAACAGAGAGTCTCTATTATGAGTAAAAGGGCTGTGGTAAGAATTAGGAGTGCAGTTCTGAAAAGCACATTACTGGCCTTACTTTATAACACTGTGGCACTTTTATTTGCTTATTTGTTTACATGCCTGACAGGTATTTCAAGTTGAGCTGCTGCTCGTTTTTATATTAGTATTGTTGCACTAAACTACAATGTGAAGAATCTGTTTATTACTTGATTACTTTTTTTGTTCAAGCTACCTCACAGAAGTGCTCTGTTTAAGTGTTAAATCATAAAATAAGTGAAGAAAATAAAAAATCAGGGACATCCTGTTTCTTCACTGTTCTTCATTTTTTTAATGTACTGTAGAAGTATCGGATCGGGACTCGGTATCGGCAGATACTCAAAATCAAATGAATCGGACTCTGGGGCAAAAAAAACCTGATCGGTACATCCCTAACAGATACAAATGAGAATTACCTATGTATCCTAAGAAAATGTACTAAACACAAAATAATACAAAAAATATATATATGAAACAAAAGATTGAATAATGAAACATTTGTGAACGTAATGCATCCTGGTTTTCTCTCACAGGTCTAATTTATGCAACATATAATGTGCTATTCGAAGCAACTTGCAAAATCCAGATACAGTATGGTAGGTTGGGTATGGTAGCATGGAAGGGTTTGTCAATAATTTTATTTAGTGACTAGATAAATGTGTAAACAAAATAAGAGATAAGAAATCACACTTATTTTGCCAGTTCATCAAATAACACCTACACAGAAGCTAAAACTGAGTTTAACAGATGAATAATGTGAATCCTATTGAGATGGAGATGTATGGCATCATCTTTGTGTTCATTTCTAATTTGTATTTATATATTTTTCTAATATTTTTTGCACCTCATTTATAACCAGTAGAGAAAAAAAAAAAAACATTTGTCATACTTCTTAACTTTATCCTCACGTATGCAGCAGAACTTAGGCTACGTTCAGACAGCACACTGAAGTGACCCAAATCCGATTTTTTTTGGCCCTATATGCGACCTTTTCATGACAGTCTGAACAGCACAGAAATCCGATCCAGGCCACTTGGATATGTGGTCCTAATTCCGATACGTATCTGATCTTTTGCCATGCGACTGCAGTCTGAACGGCCAAGGCGCATTTATCCGACCTCCGCGTCTGAAAAGCCGCTCACATCACAGTCCCACCACTCCTGGCTACGACGACGCACCCAAACGTGTCTTTGGATAGACGATGCCACTGCCCCACAAAAGCCTAGCTCTTTTTCTTTTTAATATCCTCTTCCGTGATTAATGTGCTGGCTCCGGCTGGACAACAACTTTAAAAATCTGTGGTGGAGAGGAGGACACTGAACAAACTGTTATCCATCATGGATAACCCCACCCATCCTCTCCACCAGCTGCTGGTTGGACAGCGGATCTCCTTTTCCAACAGGCTCATCCAGCTCCGCTGTCACAAGGACCGATTCAGGAAATCCTTCCTACCAGCAGCCATCACCACAGCCATTATAACGAACAGCCTTGCCACTCTGTATTAAGCCCCATTGTACCGGCTTTTTGGCTGCAGTTCCACCAGAATTCCACTGGGGGCGTCGGTGGAGACCAGAATGAATGGGGCCCAATGGAGCTAGATGCTACAAATGGTCAGTTTCACATAAGTCTCCTCAAGAGCGCTCAGATTTGAATGTAGTTTCTGAGAGCTCAACATGGGTTTCAAGTAAAAAATCTACTGAACGAGTACATATATCCCTTTGATTTCTTACAGGTTGGCTTCTTGTTGTCCACAACGCGCTAGCATTGTGCTAATGACAGCTGGTCGACCAGCTATGTATGACGTCATATACACTTCAAATCCTTTTTTTAAGCAAATGAGTGGCTCTAAAAATCTAAAACTCAGCCATGGGTATTTTCTAAACACCCTCTTTCGAAAACAACATTCGAATTACTAGAGAAAAAATTATATCTTGAGATAAGGGCACGAAAGGGCGTATAGCTCCATAGGACTCCATTCATTCTGGTCTCCAAAATTGGGCGCCCCACGTGGAAAGAGGGTGGAACTGCAACCAAAATCGCCTCGTTGGAAACCGGAAATGCACCGTGAGTGGCGTATCTGTCCTATTATAGAATCTGTGCCATCACCATCTACAACACCTCCCCTCTGGTTGGAAGAGAACTTCAAGCTCAATAGGCTTGAAGTCTCTCCTAAAAAACAATAACAAAGAAAAAAAAAATACTGTAGATTTGTATATAGCGAATGTTTATTCACTATTTTTATTTATTTTATTTATTTTATTTATTTTATTTATTTTATGTATTTTATTTATTTTATATTTATTTCATTCTATTCTATTTGCTTGTTTTTACTTTAATTGTTTTCATATCTTTTAGTGTATGCTGCTGCAACAAAACAATTTCCCAAATTGGGATGAATAAAGTATTTATCTATCTATCTATCTATCTATCTATCTATCTATCTATCAAACACTAGGCACGCTCGCTGCGTATGACGTCATCGTACGCTCTTCTGCGCATGCGGGATAGTATGGGGCTGTAAGCCGTTCACACAGCAGGCCACATACAGGTCGCATTTAATTGCAATGTGAACGACCTCACAAAAAAATCCGATTTCACAAAAAAATCGGAATTGAGCATCAAGGCCTGCAGTCTGAACGTAGCCTAAGTCACCTCCCTGACTGTCATTCTGACACACTGCAAACCCAAGTTGCGAAAGTGATTTTAAATGTCTTAATGTATCAATTGTTAATGACATGGGATTTTTGGATTTGCTGATTGCATTTTGACACATTGTTGAAATCAGAGGGAGCACTGTTAAGACAAATCTGCACAAACTGTTCAGATAAAAAGGCAAACTGATGATAGTTTCTCATTCCTGCTGATCTTTAGGCTGATATTTCGTCATGCTGACTGATAGTAGCTTCTCCTCAGAAGTAAGGAGCAGCCAATCTTCCATGAATGAGATTGACGGGACAGAGGAAGCATTTGACAGTGCAGAAAAGCTCAGCCCTGGGTAACGTAACTCTGATTTTGAGCCAGCATTGCCGCATTTGGACTTGTTTTGCCCTCTCGCTGCCCACAGACTTCACAAGCTCTCACTTCCACCTCTCCTTCACACCACAGCTCCCTCCTCTTACTGTCACTTATACTTACACAGTAGGCCATTTTGGTGGTGGGAGGCTTTTATCTTTGCAGCCAGGCAGGATGCAGACATGAAGGCAGCTGCTCTGCTCTGAAGACCTATGGATGTGTCAGAGCATGTGCATCCAAGAAGTTGCATCTGAGACCTTTGCAACCAAAAAGCCATTTCTAACACCATGTAGAAGATCTAAAGCTGGAAAACTTACAAGATGTTTCTGTAGAAATCCTGTTGTTTGGTGGAGATCATGCTTAGCACAAACGCCTTTGCAGATATAACGAGACTACACAAATATATACACAGACGAACATACAAGCCTCCTGATTTGCCAACTTGATGCAACTCTGCATCAAATTCTTCAAAGACTGGATACAAGACAAGATCTTCTTTATGTGTACGACTTTGAAGTATGTATGCAAAAAGACATGTACGTACATTTTTGAAGGCATATGTGTGGGCAAAATGTGAGTGAATAAGTGAAGTGAATGGTAAGCACAGTATGTGCATGCATTTCTGTTTCATTCATATTTTCAAGCACAGATCTTTGTCTTATGTAACCAGTTTATCTAAACTCTAGTGCCTGTCTCTTATCTTTGTATCTGCACATGAAAGTTGCATGCCAGCTGGCACAAATACCACTTTGTATGAAAGAACTACTCCCATCAAGAGTACAACACGATTGAAGCAGATGACATAACAGCTGTTACATAACAAACATGGCTTTGGATGTCTGGCCATCCTGATAACCACCCAGCTCATTTCTGACCTGTACTCACAGCTCCAGCTGCAGCTGAGTGTGGTCAGTGATCACTGATGACATTTAAAATGTACACCCAAAGGCTGGGTGTGTATGACTGCTTTTGATGACTGATGACCACAGTGGGTGTTCTGATTGGCCCACAAATCAGAATCAGAGAGGGCAATTTCATCACTTCTCTGTTTCCTTTACTTTCCTCAATATTTTTTGGAGAAAGAATGTAATGAATATGTTTCATTATGATGAGGGTGATGATAGTTTATATTTTTCATATTGTTAGCAACAGATGAAAAGTTTAAAACCGACAATGAACTGATTACTGATTCCTCGAACCTGCTCTGCTGTGCCACAGAAACAGCTTGCAGAATGCTACTCGCTCCTGCAAATTTAAAGATTGTTGCCAAATTGTAAAAACTAAAAGAAGCATATTCATGACTGCATAGCTTCGTATTTTCATTCTGCTTCGTGCAAGCCTTTTACAAGTGTTTGCCTTTCTCCTGCTCAGTGTGCTCACATATACTGCACATTGATACCGTTGAATTCTCAGTCAAGCTGCTCTCATTCACATATTTTCTGTCTTTTGTCAGACAGCAAAGCAAGTAAGAAATAGTGACTGGAATGCAGTCCATTAAGACCATATGTGAGCCTATCATCACAAAGTATTTCTGCTCTGGTCTGACAAATCTTGATTTTATAACAGAAGCATCACCTGAAAAAAATGACATTCCAATTCAGTTGAAGAAAAACATCTGCTGTTATTTCAGCTATGTTGACATGCACAATGATTACCCAGAGTGTAATTAAGAAGCAACACAATATCTCAAACGTATTATCACACAGAGTGCATGGACAACAATAGATGTGCAACCAGCTAATAAGCTATGCTGCTTCTTTTGTGCCACTGACTGATCAGGTAAGACAGCTAGGAGAGGCTTTTTGTGTGGTGGGAAATATACTTCTATCTTATAGGGATGTACTGGGGTTGTTTGTCCTAAAACTCATTATTTTTATCTGTGGTTGCAGACAAAAGAGGCGCAAAAGGTCTGAAAAGTAGCCAAACCTGGTAATAAGATACCAAAGTTGGCAACACTATTTATGACTGCTCCCTATTAAAGGAGAAGTTAGATAGGCTACCCCCTCCCAAAAAGCAGGGAGCCTCCAGCCGCCTAATCAGGCATATACATTCCACCCCTGTAAAACTTGACAGCCTTTGCTGATCCACCTTAATTTAGCAATCATCAGTCAAATTTTGGATTTCTTCAAAAGAATTTTGTTCATTTTCAATTTCCAGTGGGCACAGAAACAAGTTTGTTACAACCCCTTTGAGCAACAAGACATATGACACTAAAGCCCAAAGGATGCTAAAGGACACCAACAGCAGTATCCACTGCCATCTTGATCAAGTGCAGTGTTCTGCTGGGAAAACCTGCATCCTGGGACTCACATGGATTTCGCTTTGACACCTATCTAAACATTTTTTGCCGACCAATCACCCCCCACAGCCATAGCAACACTGCTCTCCTAAAAAGCAGCTTTCCACAGAGGGATAGTACTGAGCCTTGCAAAACCATCTGAGGAAGGACTAAAAAGCCTGCCAAAAAGCCTGAGGTGTTCCCCACTGACCCCTCAACTCTCCAGGTACTTATATGATGGGATCTGATAGCATCTGTAGGAAGCAAGCCCAATACACGAAGACCATCCACACAAGCGACAGAGCCCAAAGGATCTTTTGCTAAAGTCCTGGTACAAAACACTCAAAGACACCTTCAGATGTTCTTTGACAACAGCTTGACTGGTCAGAGCTCTTTTGGCAGGATGAGGAGAGCAGACTCTATATTAGGTAGGTGGCCATAATGTTATGGCTGATTTGTGTGTATATGTCACTGTGTTGTACAATTTTGTGTTGTCTTGTAATGATTTAACTGAATATTGAACCTTTATTATCAACCAAAGCTGGCAAGACCGCCCCACATCATTGAATCAAACCTACCATCATGAGGAAAACAGCTGTGAATGGCCTATCATGGACATGGCTGAGTGGAAATGGGACAGAAGGCCAGATGCAAATGCAGCAGGAGCACTCAGACTTGTCTGGTTCCCAGGCTTCCAAATATCTGAAAAACTGATGATTCACACCATCTGTACTTCCAATCTGTTGTTTGTATTCTGTGCTAATTAGCTGTGCAAACTAAGCCGGTAAACATGCAAAACATTACCCTTCAAAAAGTCATACTAGCATTTTTACCAACATGTTTGCATGTTAATGATTGCATCAAGTTTAGAGTGGTGAAACCTTAGTTCAGGGCTTCAGTGGGAACAAGTGAGTTGAAAGAGAAGAAAAAGCTGGGAAATATTGAAAAACAAACATGCCATGCGTGGAGTTTGCATGTTCTCCCTGTGTATGTGTGGGTTGTCTCTGGGTTCTCTAGCTTCCTCCCACTGCCCAAAAACATACATGTCAGGTTAATTGGTGAGTCTAATTTGTCCCTAGGAGTTAGTGTGAGCGTGGATGGTTGTTTGTCTCGTTTGTCTTTATATGGCCCTGTGATGGACTGGTGACCTGTCTAGGGTGTACCCGGCCTGCCTCTCGTCCAATGACAACTGGGATAGGCTCCAGCCCCCACACAACCACGAGTTGGATTAAGTGGGTATACAAAATGGATGGATGGAAACTTTTCATGAAATTTGTTGAATAAAACAACTAAAATTATATTTATCAGACTAATAATACATTAAAAAAAATAGAATTGAAATGTTGAGGGAGCAAGTAGTCTACTTAATGGCAGTACATTTCCAATCGTGATCACATGCCCCTGCCATGGAAAAGGACATCTTAGTTAATCAGTTGAAAGGGACGGTGATTCAAGATGTGTCATGCCAGCAAATTATCCCTGAGAAAAACAGCAGCACATCAGCAGAGGTACATTAAATTAACACAGCAATGCAAGCTATTACTCTATAGGAGGTAAACAACAGTGCCATTTTATTGCATTTTTAGTCCTGGGGGCAGTCTTTGGATATAATCAGAGCATTTCAAGGACAATGCAAGCCAGGGGATGAAGCACCATCCGCAGCTCCTGTTTGTCTAGTTGCTTCTGTCTGTTTTTGCTTCAAATCATTTTAAGCTAAAAGGTAGAACAACATCATGAAAAATTAGTTTTCACCCTGGAGTTTGTTAAGGGCAAATCTAGACAGTCCACGGAAACGTGTAAAAAGAGTGTGCAAACTAGTGTAGGTCTCTCAGGGTCCTCTTGGTATTTGAATGAGTCATCTTCAGCAGATATACTCATACATTTCAGTAACTGCAGGCCTGGAGTTGACACTGAAGAAATGAGCAGAAAAACCATAGGGTAAAACCCCTGTGAGTACAAAACTCACACTTGTACATATCCTTGTCCGATTTGAAATTGTTAATGGACATGCATCTTCCCAACAATCACAAACTAACTAGAAAGAAGATGATCACCAGGTGAGAAAGTTGTGAAATAGAGCATCTATTTTTGTCCTGATGGAAGGCACACTGATTGCCTGCAGCGCAGGTCTCTGTTGTGATTGGCTTTCAATCAAACACTGCCTTTAGTCAAAGGTTACAGGCAATCAGTGTAATTTGCTCATGATAAAAGGCTTTGGTGTCATCAGAGCTTGCTGCAGTGAGACAGCAAAACTAGTTAAACACTTGTATATCTATACAGTTAAAGTATCAGTTTGACATTCTGCATAATTCTGCTCACCTAAGCTGGAGGCAGTATTGCAAAATATGTGAGCTTTGTAACATGTGATTATTGTTCTGTTTTGCATATGTGGCTTCGGGTAAAAGGCTTACTCAGTTTATGAAGTTCATAGCGTCCTTAAAAATTTGTTCAGCCATGTGATGCACCTAGTTGTGAGTAAGCTGACACTCTTACCTAAAAGCTTCGATGAGTCTTTCCACCTTCTGTGCTTCTCCCTGAACACGGACATGAGCCTGGAACTTTCTCAGGGCTTCGTCTAGTTCCATGCCTGAGAAATCCATCTCGTCCACCACGCAGCTATTAAGAGACAGACAATGAGGCTGGGTTCAGTTGTGGTAAGTCACAGGAATGACAATGCAAGTGAGTGTATCAAAATGGGTATGTGTGGGAATGTGGAACACACTCTATGTAAGTGCTGATAGCAAATCTCTCTCTCACAGTCATACTTCCATTACACAACCGGTGACCTGGAAGATGCGCATGAACACAAGTTTGCATATGCGCACATATAAAGCACAACATCAATGGAGAAGAAAGGGTCTGGCGACAGTTGGAGATGAGGGGAAATGAAGAAGGGGGATGAGCATGGCAAAGTAATGACGTCCAAAAAGGGGACAAGAGGGAGGTGCTTGAACGACTGAGGGCAGGCTGTGGCAATAGCAGCATGCAGCATGCACATTCGTGTGTTTGTGCGCATCTGTGGCCATGCAAATGTGTTTGTATGGCTTAGTGAAAGAAAGTGACGGTGAGTACCTATGTGTGTATTTGGGGCAGTGACCTATTTCTACAATCTGTACAACCTCAGCAAAAAGGCCTTCTGTTGGACTCTGTCTACAGTCTGCACTGATTGCATGCAAAAAGGGTGAGTGTACAAACATTAGGTAAATAGATGTTTTCACAAATGCACTGCATTTCTGCATGCAGAGTGAATTTGTGTGTATGTCATTTTGTGTGTATGTGAGCAACACTTTCAATTACATAAGTTCAATATGTTCAAGTATTACATTCAGAAAAGACCAAGTCACACAAATCTCCTCATTAATATTTGATCTCTTTAGTTTCCTGATAGTTAAGAGTAACATTCAAAACACCCAGTTCGTTCTGTCACTGTATCTGCTATGCGTAAAATTATTCAGACTACCAATCTTTATCTTTAACCATAACCTGTCAGATGTTATTGAATGCAGCATCCACAGGGCTACAGCAAAACAGGCCATTACAAAAAAAGATTTGCGAACATAGTTGAGATGTCGCTTGTATAAACAGGAGTTCCTAATGTTAGCTTCTAGAAACACAGGTGAATGAACTGCCAGTGAAACACAAGGTTTATTGAGACTAAATGTGATAGAGGAATTCTGATGTAATTTTTACTCAGACATTACCCATTATTTCAGCATTCTTGCTGTACAGTGTTTTACTAACGTGGGCCAGTTCAACACAAAAGTGAATCAGGCCACTCCTCCAGTTTTATACTTCCAGCTTTACGAACTGATGACACATTTTTGCCTGAAAAAGTGATTAATATCAACATGTCTGTGGACAAACTGCATATGAAGGAAAAGACAAGACTGAGAATAGTTCTATAGAAATTTTTGACCAAACCCTGTCAAAGACGCTTCATTAAGACCTCAGAAGATTGTGTCAGGCTGTAAAAAAGGGTATAATATGTCCCCTTTAATATAATTAACATATAAAACTTTAGTCGGTACATTAATACACAGAGGTACTAAGTAATTTAAATCCTATGTTTAAAAGTTAAGCCTAAAGCCATCTCAGCGATAGCTGAGCAAACCGTTTCCACTGGGGGCTGTGAACTGCTGCTGAAAGCTGTTGAAAGAACAATTGCGTGAACTTTAAGACTATTACATGTTAAATTTAATGGGATTCAACTATAATGAGCAGATTTGCAGCTGACCTTTGACTTCCTAAAATGCTTTCAAACCCCAACCGCAATATATATGTCAAATCAAATCAAATTTATTTGTATAGCACATTTCATGTACAAACAATTCAAAGTGCTTTTACATAAAATAAAAGCATTGCAGCAGGGAGTGGAAAAAGCATTAAAATACATAAAAGAATATAAAGAGAAACAAATAAAATAATTTAAATGAATTTAAAAACAAGCAACAGTCTAGATAAGTTAAAAGATAGCATGCAGATTTCATGCATAGACACATGAGAACAGAAATGTTTTTAACCTGGATTTAAAAATGTCTACATTTGGTGAAAGTTTAATCTCCATTGGCAGTTTATTACACTTGTTTGCAGTATAACAGCTAAATGCTGCTTCTCCATGTTACAAAATGGAGTATGTGTTTCTGTGTGATGCAGAAAAGTCACAAAATGTTGTGCACTCACTCCAGGACATCTCTGTTGAACTGTAGCTTGCTGTTTCCCAAGAACTCTCCAATCATCTGCCGGCTTAGACCCTTCCTCTGCAGCAGGAAGTGAGCTACTCCGATGGCTGTATCCGGGACAAAACCACGTGTGATCAGGAAGTGGATGCCCCTCTCTGGGTTCCTGCTCGCAGATAATCAACAGCAGAGAGGCAGAGTGAAAGAGCTGATAATGTGTGTATGATGTTTGTACACTTGAGTAAACTGATGTGTCGGTCTCAGTGAGACAGAAAATGAATTTAACAAAAGTTGTGCCCAAAGTTTGTACATGTGTCTGAAGGAAAATTAATGAATTTGTAGGAGGGAGTAAAAAGAGGGAAAAGAAGAGTGCATTCATTCAGAAAAGCTATAAGCTCAGGAGTTCGGGATTAGCCCGACTGTCACTGAGTTAATTTACTTTAATTTGTATTAACTAATATTAAGTGAAGGCCAACCGTGGACACTACTGATAGGAACTGCGTGGCTTTCACATTGTTCATGACCTCATTGACCGCCTCTTCTGCTTTGCTGAATTTTGCTCTCTCCTTCCCTTCTCGATTATTTTCTTCATGGACAGTCACAAAGACTAATGAGCAGATGCTTAGAGATGCAAGCACAAACAGCACTACTCTGAACCCTAAGCCAGAGAATGCGTAAATATTCAATGTGTATTCTACAACAGTGCTGTGTGAGTTTTGCCGGTCCACTTACACGTTGAAGAGGTTGAGTCCTATACGGTAGAGACGTTTTCGGTGTGTATCAGTGGACAGAGTTGGAGAGCGGCAGGAGGCTGGATCCTGGCACCGGTCCCTTGGTAGAGAGACTACCAGGGCCTGCAAAGCCTCAGGGCTCGGACCCCCGGGGATCTGCTGGGGATGAGTGTAGTGGTACTGCTGGTACTGGGTGTAAATCTGGGCAGGCTGCTGATTAGATTGGGCTGATGTGGAAACTGAAGTGGAGGTTGAGGTAGAAATGGAGGTGGTTCCAAGTCTGACTGAGCTGATATCCCCCTCCATTCCCACCCCACCTGCAGTTGGGATTGCTGAACCCCTCCTAGATCCTGGATCTGCCATTTCCAGCTCCTCACTGGGTGGGGGTGCGGGAAACTCTGGCTCCTCCACTGACAGGCCGTCTCCTCCCCCAGCCATGCCACTCACAGAGAGCTTTCTGCTGCCTGCTTCTCCTCCACCTGCATTCCCCAGAGAGGTGGTGGTTGTGGTGGTGGTGGCGGAGGAGATGGTGTACGAGCTATTGCTGTCAATGTGAACAGTTACGTCCCTGAAGGCCATGAGCAGCGAACTAGCACTGCGGGGCAGGCATGCGCTCTCAGCAGCTGCACGTAGGGCTCCGGGGTCCATCAGTAGTCCCTTTCTCTCTCCGCTCTCTGACAAGCTCCAACCACGAAGGGCCTCATCAATGGACTGAGCCAAGGAGTGAAGCTACAAGGATGAAGACATAAAACAGACATAAAAATGAGCAGTCTAATTAGGTCAAGGGACATGCCTTGTGTTAAAAAGTATTTGATCTTTAGATTTTAATTAGAAATTAGATTAACAGTAACTATTCAGCAGGCCATAGAGTTTAGATGAAACTAATAGATAGAAATTAGCAACTACTAATAATAATACTGCTTTTTAAAAAATAATAATTACAATTTTGAATTTATTGCCAGGAGCAACAAAAATATTAAAAAATATTGTATCAGCCATCTCACATCTCATTAGCGAGGGGCCATGGCTAGATATAAATCAGAGGCTCAGTCAGAAGTAAAGATTGCAAAGAGTTCAGCGCTCTGTGAAATATCACATATAACATTTCTCAGAATTGCAAATAATTATGTGACTTCATCAGTACATGATATTATTAAAGGATTAATAGAATCTGATAAAAACTCTGTAAGCAACAGAAAAGGCTGAAAATCACAATGAAATGGCTCTGACCCTGAAGCTCAACAAGAGCACTGCACCGAAAATATGATTATGTGGTAAAAAATCACTTTGTGGGCTGAGAAACACTGCTTAGAACCATTGTTCTGGTGAACACATTTTGTCACTGCACCCATAAACCCATGCAAAGACACAAAATAATGTGTAAACAAAACCCAGAAAGGCAGCTACTCTCTGTAAGCCTGGGGTTCATTAAAGCACACGGCACGACTGATGTACAGGTCTGTGAAGGCATCAATGGTGCTCAACAAAAATTCAAAGTGTTCAAAGGTTTCGGAAATACATATGCTGCCATCCAGACTACGTGTTTTTTAGAGAAAATTTTGCATAATTGAAACATGTTAACCACAACCCTAACAGCGTGCTTTGTGATTAAAATAATCCAGACCCCTTACTGATCTGACATCTGCCCAGGCCAGTCACTGTCAGTGTTTTTTTTGTAAAGATGATGTAACTGAGTGGTACACATTCTCCTGTCCAAACTTTTTGAGATGTGTTGTTTGAAATCAGCTTTTTTCGCTTTCTCTTCAAAGAACAAAACGTTGCTCTGCTTTACTTGTTATATTCATACCATTCTTTGTGACATGGATGGTATAAGTGATTACATACTGTGTTTATTTACATATTAAGCAGCTTCCCAACAAAGTACTGGACAAATCTTGACCTGATGGTGGAACTAAGAAAATTCAGATAATAAATTAATGGTTAATCTTTTCATTTTGATCCAGTAAACAGATGTTGAACAATTCAAATCATTGGGAGTCATTCTTAGAGAACCAAGAATGTCTTGAATTTTCTGACAGTTAATCAACTAGGTGTCTTGACATTTTGGTTTAAAACTACCATCATTCCAAATTTATTCAACCTGCATTTTTTAAATCCCCACAAAATGATATGAAGAAAACACTCACTTGGTCAGAGAAGCAGTCTTCCAGCTGTGTGAGTGTAGGCCCAGGAGTTTGAGGAGGAGCTTGACCTGATGTTGAAGACGGGGGATTTAAAGGGGCCGACGCAGGAGACGGGGGCAGCGAGGTGGAGCGACATGGAGGTGGAGGGGGAGTTTTAGAGCGCAAAGGTATTTGTCCTCCGCCCGGATGCAGAGTGTAACTGTGTCTCTGGGCTGCATTTCGATTTCGCCCTGAGGGGCTGGGATGGCGCAGAGAGATCCGACGAGGCAGCTTGCTCTCTGAAAGCGAGTTGCGGATCTTCTGGAAGTTTTTGCTTAGCTGGTACTGACGGAAGGCTGTCTGGATGCGACGCGCAGCCCGCCTTGCAATGAGATGGCCTCCATACCTCTGCTCCAACTCCTCTATCTAGGGAAAGGAAGACGGTGACAGGGATGTGTACAAGGCACTGAGAGTCTTTGAAGACTCTGCAGGAGACATAAATCCACTGAAAGATATTTCATTATCCATAATTTCCACCATTTCTAGAAGGACACTGTTCTGTTGGCAGCCTGCAGCAGTAGCGCTGGATATATTGTCTTTCTTTGTATCTACTAGAGGTTTTTCTAATGAGCTTTTTTCAGTAAAAATGCAGGTTTTTTTTAAGGGGGGGATTCTGTGCTACTGCAATGATTCCTGCTGGTAACTCTTGATGCTTTTTTTTTTTTTTTTTTTTTTTTTATGATGTAAAACCATGGCAACATGGAAATTTGTTTGCATGTGGGAGCATCTGATTGAGCTTTCCAAAGCCCACATAATCCAGGTGAATTGAAGAGGAAATGTCTAGGATGCAGAGAAGGAGCAAAACGGAGAAAAGGGGGGAGTGAGTTTAAAACATTTCTTCCTTTGATCGTCATGGAGCCCTGATGAGGAAACAGCAGGAAAATCAGGAAGGCAATCTTTTTTTTCTGAACTGAAACATGGCTGCAGGAACATCGTAAACGCCTCTCTGCTCAGCTTTAAGACTATATGGTCAGACGGGGTTGAACTGTTCCTGTGAGTTCCTGTCCACGATGTCTACTGAGAGAGTTCACCTGTTTTCCCTGTTGACACTGTGTATGTCAGATAAGTTGTTCTTCTGCTAAAACAACGCCTCAAAATCTTAAGATTTAGCTCCATCTGCTACATCTCAACTTTCTGAATGTGCGTCAGCTGATTTTTATCTTGTTTATCTTGTTATATTTCTATAACAGTAGCATATCTTTGATAATGATTCATACTGCAGTTACATAATATTCCTCCATTTCTTGTCCTTTGGAGCATGTCCACTTCAGATCAAAAGTGTCCAAACATTTCCTGAGTCCTGAGACTCATACTCACACCTTTCTTAGAGACATCCTTCTTTTACTTATGTGTATGCTCTTTTTGAACTAGTGTTTGTGGCATTAAAACCAAAAAAAAACATAATTTATCATCATTCAACTGCTACTAGTGACTGAAGGGCAATGTGAAGGAGAATGGATGGGCTGTGACAAACGTGCTGTTGATAAAATAAATAGAAAAGTAAACACCCTCATAAGCCTATTTTTGTTCCATTTGTTGGCAGAGCAGCTCCTCCCAGAAATCTCACCCTCCTCAAGATTTCTTCCCTCCAATGTTTTCAGCTGGAGGTAATCAAAAGAGGAGGAGGAGGAGGCTGAGGAAGAAGAGACAGAAGGGGAGAAAAAAGAAGACAGCCACTCGTGTTTAGTGTATGTCTACGCACACACACAAAAACAGAGACACACACTCATATGAGCTCTACCACTGCAGCAGCAGCAGATATAGCAGAAGCAACAGACCCTTCAGCAGTTTGCTATGAGGAATAAAGACATCTCCAGCCGCCACAAGCAGTTATTAGCTGTTACCATGACAACCTAGCATCTTTCTTGTTCAGTCGGTATCCTTGTTGTTCTTTTCCTTGTCATCGGTGACATAAATAGATCTGGGAGTCTTTTTTGCCATGAAAGACAATGTCAAATACTTATCCTTCACACACCTCCTTGTACTAAATCAAGTAGAGCTGCCAGTTTTTCAGTCAACCCCGATGCGTGTTTATGGGCCCACAAACACTTGGAAAAAGACATACCTGTTTGTTTTTATTCTCCAAGCTGATCTCATATTCACTGGGTCCCTCCCTCTTGGTCCCCTCCGTTTCCTGTACTCCACCAGAGGACGTTCCGTCCTCCAGGCTCAGCATCTGTCCGCTGCCACAAAAAAGAAGGGCAGAATGATATCAGTCCTCTCAACCAGCCAAAACTCTGCTGTTATCACGGGGCCGTGAAAAGGTTCATAAGGAAGACAGTACGCAGACTGTGATGTGTGGCTGTGATGACCCGAGGTGAGGATGACCGACTTTGTGTGTCCAGTCCTATTTGGTCAAATTTGTGGCTCAACTGCAAGTTGCAAGGGTGAACCTGTTTGCATGCCCAGGATGAATACTAAAACGTTAACAGCACTAACTGTGTCCTAAATGTCTTCTGTTCTCA
The DNA here is from genome assembly GCF_027942865.1 of Odontesthes bonariensis. NCBI lineage: Eukaryota > Metazoa > Chordata > Actinopteri > Atheriniformes > Atherinopsidae > Odontesthes > Odontesthes bonariensis. The sequence continues at coordinate 17,095,790 of NC_134512.1, read as the reverse complement.
TTTACTATTTCATACTGTTTCTGCTCTTATATACTCTACATTAGTATTGCAAACAATAGTATTTCCACAATTGTTGATCAGATGAAATAGTAAAAAATCGCGATTTCTCAGAGGTCAAGCTGACAAATCAAACAATTTTGCCAAATGGATTTACCCCAGTAATAAAAAAAATAGAAAATTCTGGAGATATAATTTCATGTTAGGTTCAAACCTCTACTCAAAATAGTGTTGTCCTCTGTGTTTTTGTCTTGAAAAATATTCATTTTGTATGAATATGAGAGTGGTTTATTTAATTATTTACTCTCTGGTTGTTTTTGTAAAACTTAAGGCAGCCCACAAAGGATTAAAAATATGTATGTTGTCTGGCCTTAGATTTATGTTTCTCCAAACTTATTTTTCACATATTTAACACCAACTATCCATACAAGACATGAGGTGCAAAAGTTTTCAAGTGAAAACTCCATGTGATCTTTTTTAGACGTCAATTTTTACCTGGATTTTATTTATTACCCTGGGTGGATATCATCACTCACCACAGTTATCTCAGTCCTGGTACCCTTCGCTAACTAAACTTAGAACTGCTTTTAGCCACTTAAACCTATTCTGATCATCAAAAAATTAGATATATTAGTTAGAATTGTAAACTACAAAGGATTCGTGCATTAATAGAACTACAGAACAAACATGATAGCCCACTTTTAAGACATGTGATTGAAATACAGATTAGACTCATAGAACTCTTTGATGGAAAAATAAAATATCACCAAAAACTCATTTGAGACTAAATTATATCATATCTTTGATTCTATTACCCCAGAGCAATAAGATCCTTGAATTTTGGTATTACAGAGGATCCAACTGCCTGACGACTATCATGAAAATTTGCTATATTATTTTAAACAACCGACCAGGGAGAATGATTTATTTAGAAAAAACGTCCTCTGTTATCTTCAGTTAAAACCCTTTTAGAAAGCAAATTTGGAACCTGGAACGAACTTACTTGTACTGACTGTACCTTTTTCTAAAATGTCCATATTCCAAATATGTCCAAATCTCCATATTGTTCTGTGTTGGACCTGAGCCAGATTTACATAAATCCATAGAGATTTGGGAATTAAAGGTAATACTGTGAGAACAGGTCTGGACAGATTTATGTAAAAATCCTCTACTAATGTACAATATAAACACACAGCTTCCAGCAACATACAGCTAACTTACAGATGATACAGATATCTAAGCAAGGATTTACACATCTATGTAGGTGTAATAGTGAGCATTCTTTGTTGTCCTACTGCTGGACCTGGTTTGTAGTGAAGTGTGACGTGCATAGCTGTGAGTTTGACTCTCAGCCTCTATCTGGTCACTGGAAATGAAGAGATCACCAATAATGTCTCTGAAAATTTACAAAACGTCTCTGAAAATTTTGCAGCATTATCTAGATTATATAGGAAATGTATTAGTTTCCTGGTATCACCAGGCTGAAGAGGGTAAAAAACCTCTCAAGACATATCGCACCATGTTGTATTTTTATTGCACTTTCTTAGCTGTGCTGTCCCTTTTTTAATCCTTTGGAAGAGAGGGACTGAGTTCCTGGGTTTTAATCAGTGCGCTGAGAAGATGAGTTGGTGGACGACTTAAAGAATATTACATGTCTGTCTGGTCACGCCAGACGGTAGCAGTGCACGCCACCCTCTTGTGGTCAGAATGAAAGAGTATTACCAATACAAGCACTTTAAAAGCTGTTTTCTGAGCTGACAACACACAAACACAAAGAAAAACAAAGATTCAATAAGGTATTATGAGAACATGCTGCAAGACCTTTTATAACTTGAAATTAAATATGAAAAAAACAAAAACAGATCAGACCCAGAAAATGTTGCCAGAAATGTAAATCACCAGTGGAATACAAAACCTTATCACTGTGATATGAAACTGAGATAAACAATAATAAATAAACAAATTCTAACATTTTGACACTCACAATGCCGTAAATATCAAGTGTTTTATTTTCCATTATGAACCAAAATAACTCAAATGAATAATCATTGTTGCTGTTGATTATTTTTTTGTTAATAAGCTCCGACAGAGTTTAAAAAACCCAAAGTCATCACAGTATGCATGTCAGTAAATTGTGACCTGTTGAGTCAGAGTGACTCTCAGACTGTCTTGTTATTTTGCTCATTTTTACCTGAGTAACATGCCACATGACAGCAACCAGACTGACAAATGATGACTTTTTTGTGCTTCATCAGCAAATGTAATATGCAAATGAAGCCTCATAGTAGTAGTTGGCATGGAAATTATTTTATGTTGTTTTATGTGCCTTCTGGTTATGTTTAGCTACTAAAAGGTGGTTCGTATAATTGTTTACCCAAATTTAGTCTACATCAAACAGGAGAGAGCTCAGCACATTCCCTAGAAAAAAAACCCTTTGGAAAATGGAAATCCTTCCACCTCTCTTGGCCCCAAAGGTATTTTTCTTTGAAAGTGTCCATGTCACATGTGTATTTTCTAGTGGGGATACAAAAGTATGGAAGAAGTCGAGCTAAAATATAATCCATAACATCACATGAGCAGTGGAATACTTCCAAACTAAAATGCATGTGGCTGTAATAGGAGATTAAATGTTATACATTATCCACAGAAAAATTTGATGCCAAAGAGGCATCTTTTAAGCACTGCCAACCTCAATCCACGAGAGCACTTGATTAAGAAAGGATAATGCCATCACATAAGCACAGATTAATTAATTTTTTTATATAAGGTGAGCATACATTCAAGTGTTCAAGTGGTATTGAGAGTTATTTTGGTCACAACCTTGAAACCAGAAGAATGGCTCCTCACATTTAGATCACTTTCACTGTTGCCACACCAACGACGTTCCACTTGATTTTTTGCTACGAAGATCAATGCTTATTCCATGTATGAGACTCTGAAAGATGATGTGTTTCCATGGCAATGACATCATTTGGATGAGCATTTCAGTGGTAATTATGATGAAGAGGATAACGTTCTGAGTGTGCTCAGGAAAAAGAAGATTATTAGACAGTCTTTCCCCACATTCTGCTGCTGGATAAAGCATTCAAAAACACTGGGGGCAAAACAAGAATATCGTGTTTTCTAACTCAAACATAACTTGCAGAAAAAGTTAGGGAAAGACCCAATCATGCTCCACAGATAGGTGATAAACAATTATGTCTGTGGTAGCAGCAGAAACTGGAAATCTAAACAAAGCTATATTTAAGTACAGCTTGAATACGAGTCAGAACTAAACATGTGTCAAGTGTGGAAGCTCTCTCCCAGAGCTCAGTGTCCCATTCTCCTCTTATAATCCCAGACACAGATGGTACAATGTTATTTTACACAGCAGCCTTCCTGAAATTATGCAAAAGCCATGTAGGGCTTAAGTAATTTACTGGCTTGACTCGAGGGATGTCCTAGGACTCTCGAGTTTTCCATCAAATGTTTCTGCCATATAAATCTCTTCTACATCTTTGCCAACTTCTCTGGCATCTCACCACAACTAAATGAGGGAAAACACTGGCACTCAGCACCTTTCACACAGCCAGACTGGACTTAGGTAGATAGAGATATCATCACACCCTAGAGGTTTCATAATGGTGTGCAATTATGAATGTGTGTACATACTGTTGTGTGCTTAGGCAAGCTTTCTACCATCCAGATACTGCTTACTCTAATCATTTTTACACGAAGGGAACCAGAACTAAAAACGACAGGGGAGAGTAAAAAGCCTTCTCATGGTTAAATAATGAGTGCATCACTTAAGTTCCTCTTTGTTTCCTTCGATTGCTGTAATATTGAGAATACTGCGTCAGATGCCACAAGTCCGATACGGAGCCAGAGAGGTCTAGTCACATCTTTAGAGCAGGTAAAGTTGGAGAAAAATGGGCAGTTAGAGTAAGCAGAGGAAAGGCTGAGATAGCAGCAGGGAGAGGAAACAGGAAGAAAGAGGGAGTGTGTTGGTGTTTTCGTGCTGGAGGCTGTCTCTATCAAAAACTCTATTAAAACACTACCATGCCCCAGTGCTGCATCAGAATACATTGGAGTACATTAGAATACATTAGAGGATTTAAAAGCACGAGTTGAGCTATAAATGCATCCGGACAGCAAAAGCCTCTCTAATGATATGGGCACTATATGCACAATCCCTCTTGCTGATTCCCACATATATACTCACATACAATTTGTAGCAGCAATGAGCACACTAAGCACTCGTGCCTGCTCTGCTTGCACATGTGTTGTCATGGTGTAAGAGAAATTAACATCTGTCAAGTCGCATCACTTAAAATCCCATAGAAACATAGTACTACACACTCGGGGGAGAACGTGCTCTCACACACATAAAGGCTGAACCGAGTAGAAAAGTAATGGCATGTTGGACTGGAGTCAGATCTCACTGCATCTCATGGGAGGTTTGTGTGCACTGATGGATTCAGTGGATGACTACTCAGTGGGGTTACATGGCAGTGTGTACTGTAGACGTAGTGCAGGTTGCAGCAAGAGCAGCATCACACAACTTCACACAAGGATGATAATAATGAGCTGCCGTGTCACACATCTCCATTACATCCTATCATGTCAGCTGGGTGTCCACTGCTGCTGTGCCATTAGGCTGCCCAATCAGGACGTGTGTAGGAGTTAAGTCGCCACATCAGAGAGAAGAGAGGGATTGAGGGCCGACAGATGGTGATAATATGAAAGATAGAATGAAAGAATTAGACTTGATAGGGAGGGATGAGATGGATATAATTGTCACGTGATGTTTAGATACAAATATGGTCTTCCAACAGGCAGGTAAATAATATAAAGAAATATTGCAGCAGATGAACAAACAGATTAAGAGAGGAAAGAGTGGATTTAGAAGCAGAGTACAAGGGATTAAAAAGATTGGGGGGGAAATCAGGAGGAGAACAGAAAAACAGTAATCATTGTGAAACAAGACAAAATGAGCTTTACAAAGTTCAGTAGCTCTCTGCTCATTCAGCCATTCAAGTGAAAGGGCATGTGTTCACACACAGTCCACATACACTTTGTATAAACTCACACAACAAACAGACAATTCTGCCCACGCAAGAATAGGCAGTTAAAGTGGCTACAGTAGATTCTCCAGTTACTATGGTAGATGTAGCGGTTGCGTCACTTCAGGGTTGCCAAGGGCGCTTTGATAGTGGCAATATCAGTTCATACATCATCCCCCTCCACCATTAATGTCTGATTGTGAGTTACCCTTGAGGCTGTTGGAGGGAAAGGTTTGCTATACTTAAGTCTTGCTGCAGCGGGAGGCTCCATAGGTCCATAATTACACACCAACATACAGTCCAGTGAAGCACAGCACACACATTATCAAACATGATTAAAAGCCTGGGTGCTGACATTGCTCAGTTAGATTACTCAAATGAGCAGACTGTGTGTACAGACAGGAAAATGGGTGTTGCTGAAAGAGCACATTAGGACAGAAAACCGCAGCAATAACACAAGAATAAAACCGTCTGTGAGTAGAAGTCAATCTTACCCAGATGTGCCGGTGGTGTCAACCTCTGGATGTTCAGGGGCGGGGCAACAAAACTGGTGCAGCACAGTTTCACTCCTGCAAAGGGACGTGGAAGAAAAGAGGAGGTCATCAGAGGGGGGAGGAAGGCACAGGGCAGGCAGATTTGGTAGGACAGTACATCATTCAGTTTAGCTGTTTAAAATTGTTTGCTATATTTCATATTCCTCGTAATGCTCATTCACAACATCCCAAAAGATCCTAAATAGTCTTTTCAGACTCTGGATTATTGCATAGTTGTATTGTACTATTTGGCGCTGATCCCAGGATAAATATACAATGTGGGTCAATTCAAAGCTGAGAAAGCTTAAAATGGGTGTGAGTATTTATATATTTGTGCATCCGAGTGTGAGTGTGTATGCATCAGATCAGCTGTGATTTAACAGAATTCCCCAAACCCAATCTCCACAGACTGTTGTTCCAGCTTTGCTTCCTGCTTCTTCTTAAGTTGCCCCCTCTCGTTTGTCTCATGCATTTTACATTGACATTCATATTTCAGGCATTTTGCTGGTGCTCTTATCTGGAGCAAATTATGAGTAAAAAGGAGCAGATACACATTATATATCACATTTAAGCTGCTGCATGAGTAGATCCTTTACACTCTGGATGCAGGAACCAAAAGAAATAGTGTCTCACAGCTTTTTGGAAGGCTTTCGTCTGAGCCTCTTGCACATTAGGTACTTCCACACTGTGCTGAGCGAATGTAGCTACAATGAAGATACTGACTTCTACAGTTAGTCTTCTGACCTGAGCAGTGCTCATTGCTCATGACACAGACCCACAAAAGAAGTAAATAAGTTTATTAGGCAGAGGTATGCCATGGTCTTTGAGTTTTATTGCGTTGTGGTTTAGAAGTCCTTTGTTTTCTTGGAATCATGTCATGTTCTGTTAACGTCCTCTGGGTGGATTAGGTTTGGTTTTATAATGTTTTTTGTTCTTGCTTTACTCTGGCCTGGGTTTACTTTGTTTTTTCCATGCTCTGTGTTCTGGTTAAACTTCACTTTGCTTATTTCATATTCCATACTTCCTTTGTTAATTGCTGTTAATTTTTTTCTTCCTGCCCCTGCCATGCACCAGGTTTTAGTCAATGACTGCTAATCAGGTATTTTACGTTAGTCATTATCTCCCTCTGTATACTGCTTGTTTTTATTATTATTCTGTTTTCCAGATCATTGTATGCATGTGAGTTTCTCCCCCAAGGTTCCAGTTCAGTTTATGCCAGATTTCTTGACGTATTTAGAGTTTTGTTTTAAAGTTAGCTTTTTCCTGCTTTGCAGTGCTTTGTGTTTCTCAAGCCACTACTTTATTAAAGTATTTTGTTCATGATCCAACTTCATTCTGGTATGTTCTGCTTTTGGGTCCTTGTCATCTCACCACCTCAAGACATGATCTTTTCTCAACACATTTGAATAGAAATTAGGGGTGACTGATCAATAACAATCAAAGTGATAGCACTACCACTCAGGTGATAGTTAGGTTCTGTTCACTGTCTGTATCAGAGCTTGCTCAGAGAAAGTAAGACTGACCACATACACTCATATACACAAACACAGTGTCTGTACAAGTCACACACATGATGACCATTTGCCTCAAACAACTCTTACTAAGAGAACGAGTGAATATTTTAACAGTACACATATCCTGCTGTTGGCTCATGTCCTCTCGTACTCGGAGTCCTGTCCTTCCGGCTTCAGCTCTCTCCTTTTTCCTGTTTTGTGCAAGTACATTAAACACATTCCTTTTAGTGTCCAGGAGAGAGTGCAAGGAGAGTGAAGAAAAAGAGGAGCATTGCAACACGATCAGATTAATTTGGACTCGAAAATGTTACCGATGTATTGTCTGCCCCCATCCACCGTACCACAGGCTGCCACAGCCTACATTGTCCAACCCATTTTTTTGCAAGCAATGCAGACGGACTGAGGAGATAGCTACCCCGAATGCACCCTTACCAACTCTTTTCTGTGTTTTGGTCTCTTCCGCAACCTGTCTCACGCTCCACGTATTGAGCAGCCTCATCCTTCTTCTCTTTTATTCTCTTTTTTCCCCATCTCTTTCTTGGTTTCTTTCTCTTTCACTGGTCCACTCCAGTGTCAGCCTCAAGCGCCCTCCTCGAGACACCTCCAAGGGCCCCATCAAAGACAACGACTGAGCATACATCTCTATTTTTTTCTCTTTCAATCTCTCTTCCTTTCTCCCTCCTGAGAATGGCTGATTACTGTTCGCTCCATGGGCTAAGTGGGGCAGATAGAAAGCTCAGCTGGAGAGAGTGAGACGGAGAATGAGTGGAGGAGAGGATCCTGTCTCTTCCCACAAAAGCCCATCCACGTGCACTGGCAAAACTGACAACGATGCAAAGCACATAAACACATTCCTTGCCAACCATAAGCACCACACACCAAGCTGCATGTCGTCTCTCTGTGAGGCAGAAGACTGTCTGCGCAGACATGAAACAGCTGTCAAATAAACACTACCCGTACGTTGTGCAAGAACTACATAGAGATATGTACCTAAGCACACATATGCACTGGTTCTAAGACAAACAAGCTAAGACAAACTGACAACAGGATTAGCAGAGGGTAGATCTGATCTCCAGTCAGCTAAGGCAGGATACAGCGGCCAAGGACAGGAAGGTGAAATCCTTCGCCCCCCTCACCTGCTTGGCCAGGCAGAAGCGAACATAAACATTAGCTGTCAAATTACTATTCTTATCCTGAAGGACTAAAAATCCTCACAACAAAACATTCTGCTGCTAGATAAACTTGTGGATGCATCTGCTGATGCTTTTATAATAACTTGAATCTAGTATTATTATTATTGTTATTATTTCCTCATCAATAAAATGTATTCACATCAAGAACCAGAGGTGTTGCAGTGAAACATCAAACAAATGCTCCAGAGTGAGCTTTTTAGAGGACACAACTCAAGGTGCAGGTGTAGTTTAATAGTGGAGGGGAGCAACAGGCAGGAGCAAAAAATGTGAGGTGTGGTATGTGTAAAATTGTCTATAATATTGATAGTAACCTATTTTCAATATCCATGTGTCCCCTTATGCACTTTACTGCTCTTCTTAACTTTCAAATTACTTCCCTTAATGGGGGTGGTGTCCCAGAGAGACCAATCAGGGCTCCTACAGGAATACAACTTATGAGGAGAACACACACATAGAAAAAAAAGATGGAAACAGGGGTTTTCTCTCATTAGATGGTGAGCTGATCTACTGTGAATATGTGGTACAGGCAGGAGGAGTTGAGAGTGCCCATGTGTGTGAGGGCGTGTAGTTGTGTATTGTCGTGTGCATGTGTGTATCATCTAACACAGCAACATCTGAGGCCCAGAGATCCCGAGAGAATTCCCAGATCCCATGCTGTAATTAATGGAGAGGCCAGGAGCACCGCGGACTGTGACTCCAGTTATCTCATCACTACAATCCACCATCTCAAACTGAAACTGACCGCTGTGCTTAACACATACACACACACTGACACACACCACACACAGGCCTACAGCTGTTTGTTATGTAATTACTGATGATTGTGATCCAGTTTCTCATTTAAATAATCCACCTCTTCTCCCTTAACCGACACACACAGCTGAGAATTAGAAATTTGAGAGCGGCTTCTTCATTATTAAACGCCCCTCAATCTGCAGGGCACGCATACACGCTCCTGGTTGCACAGTTTTCAGACAAATGCTGCACACAAACACGTATATATGTTCGAAATAGGGTACTTCACCCACATTAGTAAATTCATTTTGGAAAACTCAGGAACACAAGAGTTTGCTTGTTTGTTTTTTATTTGAAAATGCCCGTAGGCCTACTTATGAATAGATTACTTTTCCCCATTGGAATATTTGAGGACAGACACAAAGAAACATCCAAACAACCATAATCTCTACTCACTCGGATTTCCTTGCCAGGGTAAGGGATCGACAAAGAGTTGATGGGGTCATTGGAACCAAAGAGTGACAGCTGGGGCAACTTCCACCGTTTTCTGCCTCACTTTCCACCGGGGAAAACGTCGATGCATCTGCTGGGACCAGCTGCATGTCCCCCGGGTCCATAGATTGGGAGGGTGGGGGCTGGACCCCCGGAGCCGTTTCAACCTGTGCTTGTGCGGCTCCATGGTGTGATGGAGACCCCCCACTATTTTTGAGCAGGGGTTCCTGTGGGTGGTGGTGGTGATGAAGGCAGGTAGGGTCCGTGAGATGATGATGATGGTGGTGGTGAAGGTAAGGATGCTGCTGTTGTACCCTGACGTCCCGGAGGTGCCTGTTCTCACCGATGAGGTCGTCCACCCGCCTGTCCAGCTCCTCTATCCGGGCGCGCTGGGTCTGGATGAGACTCTGCTGGTTCTGGACGATCGTGGTGAGCTCCCGAAGGTACAGAATCGCCTGCACCGGGTTTTCTAGCAAGCTGGAGCTCATAATATCCCGAGGCAGAGGGAGAGAAGAGAAGGAGAAAAAAAAGCTGGCAGATGAAGGACAGAGAAGATGCAGATATCCGTGCGTGCGGACTAGAAGGTGGAATGTCCTTCAGCTCCTCTCTCTTTGATTCTACTCGGTTGTGGATGAAGCTGCGCCGACCGAGCTCGTCTCCACTTCTCCGGTCGTCTCCCTCCCTCCTTCACTCACACTCTCTCCCACTGCGCTGAGAGGTGCTGATGAGAGGAGCCAGGTCCAGATGTGACAGGAGGGAGGGGAGGCGCAGGGAGATGGATGCGTCATTACGCACGAGGACACGAGAAAATACCAGGGCAAGCACGCACCCTATAGGTATAAGACGTTGTTGCTGGGTTGTTGTAGGTTCGTTATATACAAACCATGCTTTAAAACAGGACATTATACACTTAAAGTCTGAAAAAGTCTGAAAAAGTTTTTTTTTTTTTGGTCGGGCGTCGTACACTGCCAACCACTAATCAGGGTTTGAAAGACTGATTACATTGGAAATTCACCTGCCTAAATTGCCTAAAGTAGCTATCCGTACTTTTTTTTTTTTTTTGTAAGGGTAATTAGATTCTTAACTGTAAATAAAAATGCCAGAAGCACTGTCTTTCCGAATATAATGTGGAAATGTTCAAATATTATGAGGTGTTTATAGAAAAAAATATTTGCAATCTTAAGTCCAAGTTTTTAACAGTAAGGTGCAATAATTACTCATATTGGTCTAAAATATTTACAAGACTTCTTGTAATAGAAAAGATTAATAATTATAAAATTTACCAAGTAGCTTATATAACATTCAGTAGCTGACTACGTTTCAAAGTAATCTGAGGGAAGCGTCCTCTTAAAACTCCGAGGTTCATGAAGGCAACAGTATAGAGTTGGTAGTCACGTGCTATACGGATGCGGAAGTGCGGAACCGTTGTTTTCCTAAATAAATAGCTATGCAGCTACTACCGACAGACTAGCTTCTTCTTATTGTAACTATTCTTGTGACAGTTAACAAGTAAACAAAACAGATGGTCAGGTAAGATTGTGTTATTTATACTCCTCACCGACACGCTTTCTGTCGCAATAGCAGGCTTTCTTTTTTATTTTAACGGGAAGTTACACAATTACATCAATGATTTGTATCCATTCATATGCTATTAAACTGCTGGACCACAGGTTCATTAACTGTGACCTATTGTTTTTTGACAAGAATCTATTTGAACCGATGAATATATTAAGTCCGAAAAAAAGGCATCAAATTTATTCCAGCGTCGTCATGTGACAGTCAGGTGAGGGGGTTGGAGAGGAATCGTATTAGTGAAAGTAGATGTGTTGAAGTTAATTAACGTTATGGCAGTGTGGTGGAGTTGACTCCAACACGAGTACTGACTAAAAACAGAGAACCATTGACTATATTAAACTAAGTTTTTACGTCTTCTGATTGATTGCCAAGAATGAACACTGCCATGCTCATGTTCAGAGTATGTATTCGCAACTGACAGACCTGTTGGGCTGATGTCTTTTAGGATGACAGAGCGGCACTACCTGGAGGGCCAGGTGTACTCTGTGCCTCTCATCCAGCCGGACCTGAGGCGAGAGGAGGCTGTTCATCAGATTGCAGATGCGTTGCTGTACTTGGAGACCATTTCTACGGATATCTTCAGAAGGCAAGCCCAGCATACTTGCTCGCTCACAAATTCACTCACAAACATTACAAAGATGGCTACAACCTGTGAAACACTTGCTCATAGACTGTCACAATTCTCCAATCACGAAGATTTGCACCTTGGAACTTTTCATGATGAAAAATAAAAAATACACTATTCCTCTCAAATTTTGGCTTAGCTTCTTCTTCTTCTGTCGGGCTGCTCCCTTTTGGGATCAACATAGTGAATCATCTGTCTCCATCTCACTATCCCTCGCATTCTCTTCTGTCACACCCACCCTCTGCATATCGTCCTTCATTACATCCGTGAACCTCCTCTGAGATCTCTCTCTTTTCCTCCTGCCTGGCAGGTCCATCTTCAACCTCCTTTGTCCAATATATCCACTGTCCCTCCTCTGCACATGTCCAAACCATCTCAACCGGAACTGTCCCTCTGATGCACTCATTGCTAATCCTGTCCTTCCTGATAACTCTCAATAAAAATCTTAAGATCTTCAGCTCTGCCACCTTAACCACAAAATAGCAATAGGGCTTAATAATGTACCCAAATTTCACAAATTTGGTTTCAAGGATGCTGTCCTTAAATAACAAAGTGTCTCCTGTAACTACATGTGACATTAATAGACTGAATGATTTTAGAAAGTTGAACTTTTTGAATATGATCTGTATGCAATTATATTGGCAATATTCCAGGCATATTTCCCTTTATGTGTGAGTGTGAATATGCTCTTCTTCATGTCGGTGCTGCTCCCAGGGTTTCAGAGAGCGTAGAGAAGAACCGCCGGCAGCTGCAGAGCGTCTCTGACCGGATCAGACTAGCTCAGGCCCGTGTTGACAAGATTAAAGGCAGCAAGAAGGCCACAAAGGTAACACAGCCCCTTCACCTTGGGATGGAAACTTTATGAGTTTTATGTTGGAGAAAATGTCAGAAAATATCCAAACTTTGTGCTTGGTTAGGTTTTCTCCAGTGCCAAATACCCAGCTCCAGATCGGCTTCAGGATTACTCGTCCATCTTTGCTGGGGCTGCAGATCCCTCCTTACAAACCCGCCACAGACAAAGGATACAGAATAAACTTCGACCCTTTGATGAAAAGGCCTTGCAGGTGAGATAAACGCATGAAAATACAGAAAAATGATTTAGATTTATTTCTAATATGTCAAATTATTCAACAATAAAAGTGCGACTGGTTAGTTGCAATGGTTTCCTGTAGTCTCATGCTAAAGGTCATGTAAAATGAATAATTTTATTCAAACAGATTTCATCTTGCTGTTGGGTGTTTTGATGCTGTTCGTGTGTTGTGGCCACATGAGTAAAGGGCTTGCAGCTTAAGTCTCATTGTCTCCTATTTGTGAAAACTCTAGGGCCAAACTCCCATGATCCCATGATATCTAAGAGCTGGTCCACAGTTTACGATTTTCAAGAACCCTTTATTCTATACCTTCCAGTCTCTAGATCTCCTCCTCTTTCTGTCAGGCCATATGCACAGTTTCCCTTGTCATTGTAACAGCCAAACTGATGTGGGTTTTAGCTGAGCCTGAAGGAAAACATTTAATGAGCTCTGAGATATGAACAGAAGAACAAAACTGCTGAAAGAAGAGGCCTGTATTTTATTTCTTTACAAAGTGTCTAGGTTTGCCTGCAGGGCTGAAAAATCCAGTAGCGCCTGTAAGGACTCCTGGTTACTTGAAAAGGAGACAGTTGAGGGAGAAACGGTAATCTCTGGGAGGCCTCAGGGTCGACATGTTAAGTGTCCTGTCTGACCTGGAGTCTCCTCAGCATTCTCTAGGAACATGAATAACATATTCTGGGTTATTTTTCCCATGAAAATAACAGTGTTGTGTCTTAAAAATTCATGGAGGGGATCTTACACATTTGCCTGTTGTAATATGCATCAATCTGTGATTATGGAAATTAGCCCTGCCTCCACAGCTCGCCTAGTTGCTCCGCTGCTCAAACACTCTTGACTCTTTAGCTGTATTACATAATCAACCAGACTACAAAACATTGATGAATGTTTGTATCTTGTAAACATTTTCAGGGCATTTAACATCACAGACAATTGATGCTTTGACAGAGGTGAAAAAGTCAGTGAAAGCAACACAGACAGGTAGAAACATGCAGTGTTTAAAACTACAGATTTTGTCCTTTCCCTTTCAGTGAAGTCAATAGATACAGATTAAGTTGTGCATCGGTTGACCTTTGTCCTACTGTAGGTGCAGTACTTTTTACAGGATATCAAAAGCTTTGTTTTATTTATATAATTTGACACTGAAAATTGACTGTAAATGTATGTTCGTGTTTTTTTTTCCCAACTGCGTCTGTGTTTGTGTTCCCAGCTCAGCACAAGCTCTTACATTATTTATGACAAACCTCACAGTTTTTCCTCCACCATCTCGGGAAACTTTATGGCAGCTTGCATATTTTCTGCTGCGTGTGCTCGATCTTGTGAGATCGTTGTGTTTGTGTGTTGGTGTATCTGTGTGTATTTGTAAGACTGGGAGGGGAAAAAAACGAAAACACCGCTGGCAATCTTCTCTTGTGCAGAAATGCATTATTCAATATCCTCCAGAAGCAATGTCCTCAGTCACACAATTTGGCATTGCAGTGTTTGTACTTGCGTGCTTCTGCGCGCGAGAGAGTTTAGTGGCATTTGTCATTTGTGTTATTCAAGATTGAGTTGACATTTTACAGATCTCCCTCGCTCTATGTCTGGGTCTCTTCCTTTCAGGAGAAGTTAATGTATTTTCCAGTGTGTGTGAGCAATAAGAAGAAGTCTGAGGATGAGACGCAAGAAGGATTGGGCAGTCTCCCTCGAAACATCTCATCTGTCAGCTCTCTGTTGCTTTTTAATACCACAGAGAATCTGTGAGTCGACACGCACGCGCAGACACACAAAGGGATGCTTCCTGTAGATACGAGTCAGATTTAAACATTTGCTTTCATCTTTTCATTTGTGTGTGTTGGTATTTTTATTTTTTTTTAAAGATATAAAAAGTATGTGTTCCTTGATCCTCTGGCGGGAGCAGTGACAAAAACACACACAACACTGGAGACGGAAAAAGAGGAGAAACCATTTGATGCTCCACTATCCATCACAAAGAGAGAACAACTGGAGAGACAGGTACCTTCTTACCTGGTCACACTGTTATTGTGCTCTTTAAGCGCGAGTTAATGTTGTTAAATGTTTCCCTTTAACAGACAGCAGAGAGTTATTTCTACGTGCCAGACCTGGGTCAGGTTCCTGAGATAGATGTGCCATCCTACCTGCCCGACCTGCCTGGTATTGCAGACGACCTGTCGTACAGCGCAGACCTTGGACCTGGATTTGCTCCATCAGGACCCACGCACAACATCCCTGAGCTGCCCTCCTTCTCTGAGGAGAGCAGTGCACCTGGTGCGCAGCTACTCTGTTAACACCTGTTTTGATGGGCCTTTAATTAGTTTGATTTATTTTAATCTCCATATTTTTTTTTTTATGTCAAGATGTAGATAGATGCTTTGTAAATGTTTGCTATGCTTTTGGATGGACGCTTTTCATCTCTTTGTTTCAGGAGCTCGGCTCCCGCTGAATTCTCCACCACCTCCTCCCCCTCCCCCTCCCCCTCCTCCCCCTGAGCCCGCGTTTGCCCCTGCTATTCCTGCTGGAGCTCCCCCTCCTCCACCCCCTCCACCACCTCCTCCTGCCCAGGGCTCCGCAGAAGCCATTCAAACGCAAAGTTCAGGTTTGTCACACCCACACCGCTCAGAGCAGGCCACACACACATCTCACTTGGAGGAATATAAGTGATTCTGGCAGTTTATTAAAGCGGTGAAAACTGGTGCCTCCATTGCACACAGACTCATTCAATGGGGAGTAAAAAAAAGCTAATTTTCTTTCTTGAATTGAACTGACCTAATTGACATGAATGGGTGGGATCCAAAACTGCCCTCTTGACAGACTCTCTTCTGTTTGCAGGTCCCGTGTCTGGTGCTCCAAGCGAGGTGGTTCAACCATCAGACGGCCGGGCCAGTCTGCTGGAGTCTATCCGCAATGCCGGGGGCATCGGCAAAGCCAAGTTACGCGATGTCAAAGAACGCAAGATGGAGAAGAAGAAACAAAAAGAGCAGGAGCAAGGTCTTGGATTGTTTGAGTGGGGATGTGGCTCTGGTCGTGTTTTATTAATGGCTAAAGGAGTTTAAGTCAAAGTCATGCATTCAAAGCAGAGCATTATCTGTTACTAATTGGCATTTAGCTGTAAATTATACAGCATGTTACAGTGCCTGTTAAGATGGGAGGGTTTGTGTTCGTATCACACATTCACCTTTTTAATCCATTCCTCTGTGACAAGCTCATTAAATTTGACAGTTTTAACAGAGCTGCTTTCAACAAATACTTTAATAAGATGTCTCGTTATAGTGATACGCCCTGCTTCAGAACTGGGGAACTAGTGAAGCCATTCACTGATCTAATTGCAAATTTAAACAATACTGATCTCAGGTTATTAAGCAACTCTATTGTTGTCTCAGCAGTGGGAGTGGCATCCAGTGGTGGAGACTTTATGTCTGATCTGTTCAATAAACTTTCCATGCGCAGAAAAGGTGAGAAATCCCTTTCATGCTGAATGTGATTGAGAATATTGATATCAGTGATTTTATTTGCTTCATGTCCTCTGTCCTCTCTCCAGGCATATCCGGGAAGGGCCCAGCAGGTGAGTCGGGTGACGCTCCCGCTGGTACTGGCGGCGCGTTTGCCAGGATGTCAGATGTCATCCCACCACTTCCTGCCCCACAGTCAACAACAGATGATGACGACTGGGAAGCATAACATAAGAGACAACGAATGGCACTGATATTAAATTCATTAACAGCGAGGGAAGTGGGGGTAGAGGGGAAAGCTAGTTTCATAATTTCATTAAAAGCTAATGCAATAGTTTGTCCAAAGCTAAATAAACATCACAAATACACAACAGATAAAATAATTTATTGTTATTCATCATAAAACAAGTTGATTAATAAATCCAAAATATCTACAGAACACTCAATATAAGAAGATGGAACTTTGGATTGCGTAACACTCATTTAGTTCTTTAAATATTAAAAACTTCTGAGTAAACCAGTCACGTGTTTGCCTGCCAGTGTTGTGCCTGATAACTGTACACTAACTCTTTCAGTAATGTGTATTTAAAAATGGATGAAAAGCTATTTTCCAACCTCCAAACCAAGAAACCCGTGTAAAGAAACTGAACACATGAAATACTTGGGAGTCATTATTCATGAATTAACCAGACTTGACAGAAGACAAAATGGATAACATTTGGAAATATAAAATAAAGCATGAAAACAGAAAAAAAAGAGGCTCCTCTGTTGATGTTTGAGCTAACAGCATTCACTCGGGTACAAATTTCTTAAAGAATATAAAAAGGGTGGGAACCATTTATCTTTTCTAAGTTAAATTATAAGAGATGACATTTTTCTGCTGTTGCTCTTTAATTCCACCACATTTCACCCAAACCCGCGTCTCGTTGGATTTCAAGGTTACATGATGACGTCTTTGGAAGAGAAACTACACTTTCTTCTGCTTCTTCTCCAGGAAGAACTGGAAAAGAAGAATAGCCAGAAAAAACACAATGAGCTTAAGTTTCAGTCACGATGCCTTTGAGTGAGTCCACATTCATTTACCTGATTCTTACCTTCCGTAAAGCAGCAAAGGCAGGACCAAAAGTTGCATATGAGCTTGTGCGATCCTTGATCCAAGTGGGAAGCTTGGAGAGTGTAGCTGGCCGAGAGTAACGTCTGTCACACAGCACAACGGAGGAGTAGTCGCCACGGTGACGGATAGCTCTTCCTTTAAGGGGAACAAATCTCACACTTGTTAATTTTGATCACATCAACTTGATCAACATTTACTTTTTTTTTCCTCACCTGCTGTCACAAATATCACGTCATTATCATTACCTATAGACTGGTTGACAGCCTTCATGCAGAGGTTTTCTATGAGTGCTTGTCCAGGGCTCCTTCCCTGACTGCGAGGCTACGACAGAGAAATGTGATATTTCAAGACAAGCTCCCCAATTCCTCTCAGCTTAAATTTTCAGTAACTTTCTCCTCATGGTCATGAACATGCCGTTTAGATTTACGAGAGATTTCTGACCAGGTGTGTGTCCAGATACGACATCTTTTCCTGCAGTTCTGGGGATTTGATGTTGGGATATGGCATTCCAACCATAACGATACACCTGTTACCACATGCACATATACACACAGATAATGTTTGGCTGTAAATACAAGAAACAATATGTGCCACGTTATGTGCTTTTGAATTACACACACCTGCCCAAGTCATCAGAGAAATTGATTCCCTCGCTCATCTTTCCTCCAACCACAGAAAACAGCAACGCTCCTGTGAGTCCACCGCTGTCTGGAGCACACCTCTAAAATTAAAAGAGACAGGTGCCATGAGTGACAGAATCCAGTCCTAATGACCACACTATCAACGCTTAGTTATGAAGTCTGACATGTAGGCAGTGGCGGTGGGTTACCTGGATACAACGGGAAAACTCGCTCAGCACCTGCTCCACCTGGTTGGCCTTCTTTGGCTCCTGAAAGATCTGAGGAGGAGTTTGTAATAGCGCAGAGATTTTAGGGAAACTTGTTTTTTTTTTATATTTTATGGCACGACTTCTACAGGCACTCTTGTTAACCTCAATTAAATAAACATGTAGCAGAAGTACCTTCTTCTTGTTTGCCAGTCGGGTGAGCACGCCGCTGGCCTCCCAGTGAGAAATAATCCGCCTGGAATATTCATAAGAGGGAAAGAAACACACAACCCCGCCGGGGACCACGTTGCAAATGTTGGAGAGAATGCGGCCCGTTTCATCCATCTGTTAACAAAGTGGTTAAAACCTTGCGGCGATGCTTGTGCAAACAATCTCAACAAAGAAGTGAAGAACATGCGTCTGTTGTTACCATGCGAGGAGAGTCTCGGTTTTGAAAAGTGAAATCCAGCTCCTGACCAGATGGGCCGCTGCACAAGACGATGGGAAGAATGTTCTCCGGGGGAATGACGTGGCCTGCAGACAGTTATCAGGAAAAAATGACAGTTAAGAAATGTGGAAGGCAAGACACCATTTGCCATTCTTGTGTCTTCCATCAGACGAGGGAAAACATCCAAAATACACAAACATTAAGTGTAGTAAAGCTGCAACTGAGGATATTTCTAACAGACTCAAAAACATCAGTTTACTCACTCATTGTTACAATGAAATTATTCCAAATTACAGCTTAACTTTCAAAACCCATTCTAATATCATCTTAAATCCCTTTAACATGGTCTGAAAATATTCGTAACTTTCCTAAATCCAGTCTAAACTGGTTTGGCCTGAGTCTGTGTGGTACAAATAAAGTTAAACATGGATTGTTCAAATAGCACAAAGATCTTGTGAGAATCTGGGCACAGAAAAATGACTGCGCTTTATATGTAGGTACTAAAGTTTATAAACAACAGATGGGCTTGTAATTAATGATTTAGTTTGCAAGAGGTCTTGTATTTTTTTCGCCCTCTTACTATACCAATTTGAAAGCTTTTCTACTTGGTCAGTTTTCACTTCTAATGCACCAGGTGTTAGTTCAGGACATGGTTCACATAGCAACCTGGATACCCTGTGGGCCAATAAAAGGCACATCTTGAGTGAACCGTTCCATATTTATCAAATATCTCCCACAAACATTGAAATATTGATAGTCACATCACTACACTGAGTGAATTATAATGGAGTATCCTCCAAAGTAGTGTGGTGTTAGAAAATGGGCCACTCACCGCAGGAGAACTCCATGATGCGCGCCTCTCCCACTCCGGCAGAAAACAGTAGCTCTTGCTTAAAGTCTGAAACCTACACGTAACATTTCTACGTATGATATAGCTTACACAAGAACAACGCCACCATTTAGTTTTGTTCATTTCAAAGCAACTCACAGGCTGCATGGTTCCTCCAGCAATAATGACGGCTCTGCACTCCTTCAACACCTGGGCAAAGTGAACCGCTGGATTCAGCAGAAGGAACTTGACGCTGCTCTCCGACACAGTGCCTGAGCAATAAACAGGCATTTTACAATCGAACCGTTTACCACTTTGTCCTTCCTTTTGTAATACGAGTGTCAAATGGTACCTTGTCTGTGCACCACCACTCTGCCATCAGTATTGCTGTTGGTGAGAGCCATGAAGAAACCCTCCACCTGCATCATGGGAGACGCAGACAGCACTTTGTCTGCCTCAGTAGACTCCTGCTGGTCTGTGGAGGGAACTGCACACAGGAGAGTTTGAATAACTACGTTGAAATAAGAGAACATAAAATGAACACGCTGCCAAAATTCTCATATCTTTTTCAGACCATCCCCATATTCATCCCACAAACATTTTTTCGTAAAATTGATAAACTGATTACAGAGTTTATCTGGAATAGGAAGGCACACAGAATTCGCAAATTGCTACTCCAAAGGCCTAAGAGACTTGGAGGCATGGCATTGCCTAACTTTCAGTACTATTATTGGGCTGCCAATATTAGAGCCCTACACTACTGGCTGCATTTAGATGTTCTTAGTCCACAGCCTACTTGGCTACAGATGGAAGCCTTGTCTTGTAAACCCACTTCTTTGAAGGCATTATTGTACTCCCCTCTCAGATTTTCTCTGTCTTCATACACTAAAAATGTATGTGTTAAAACATCAATGAGAATTTGGAACCAGTTCAGAAAACATTTCAATATGGGTGATATTTCTATCCTCTCACTTCAAGTGTTGCTTTTCCACCCTCACTGACTGACGGAGCGTGGTCGATATGGTCTAGGTTGGGTATCAAGTCCTTAAAGGATCTGTATATAGATGGGGTATTTGCATCATTTCAACAGCTATCTGGAAAATATTCCTTACCCACATCACGTTTCTTTAGATATCTACAGATACGCAGCTTTGTTAAATCCTTTACATCCCAATTTCCCCTAATGTGCCTTCTGCTAACCCCCTTGACTCCCTCTTAATGCCTCTTCCTAATGCTAAAGGAATGATATCCTCTATTTATAATAGAATGTATGCCTTAAGATCAGTAAATCTCAATTCAATTAAGACTCAATGGGAGGAGGACCTGGGAATTGATATTTTAGATGTTGTATGGGACTCAATCTTACAACGTGTGCATTCATCGTCAATTTGCGCTAAACATGGCGTCATTCAGTGTAAGATTGTTCACCGTGTTCACTGGACTAGGGTCAAATTAAGCCGTTTTTTCCCTGACATTGACCCTACATGTGAGAGGTGTCACTCAGCACCTGCGACACTGGGACATACACTCTGGTTTTGCCCAAAACTATTTGAATACTGGTCCAAGGTCTTTGATATCTTGTCCAATGTATTAGAGCAAACAATTTCTCCTTCTCCTTTAACTGCGTTGTTTGGTGTTCTCCCCTCTACTATGTCCACATCTTCGTATAAGGCTGACTTTGTTGCATTCATCACACTCGTAGCAAGGTGTCTAATTCTGCTTAGGTGGAAGTCTTCTAATGCCCCTTCATTCAGTTCCCCGATTAAAGATATCCTTTATCTTATGAAAATAGAAAAAATAAAACACAGCATGAAGGGCTCTACCCGCAAGTTCACAAAAACATGGGGATATTTGTCTGATTACATTGACGAGCTCCCCTCTGTGACAGACTAGAACTGTGTGCATATGTTACAGGAAATGGATTACTGTGGTAACAGATTTTTTTTTTTTCTAAGGTTGCAGGCTTTGTGTATTGTGTAGGTATGTTTTTATTTTGTAATTTAAGTTTTGGTATTATTGTTGTTGTTATTATTACTTTTATAATTTATTTGTTCATGTTATGTTTCTGTTTAGTTTGTGTTAAATGGTGTACTGTATATGGTTGGGGGGTCTGGTTTGTTCTTTGTTGTTTTTATAACCAATGTGTGGTATCATTCCTAATGTCAGCCACTCAAATTGCCTTACTTGTTGGGCTCTGAACATACACCACATGAAAAGATCCTAAACCTTTGTATTTACCTTTGAAAAACCAATAAAGAAATCTTTGGGGGAAAAAAAAGAAAAGAAATTAGAGAACATCACTGCACTGTGTCATGTTTTGTGCAACGCCACAGTGTGATACATGGCTGGACGTAGGAGTCTGAGATAGAATAGAAACTATAATTTTTGTCTTTTAAATATGAGTTGTACCACATCTTATATTCAACTGATTCAATTTCACCTCAGGGCATAACAATGCCTCCAGTGAGGGTGTTCTTCTCAAAAAATATGCTTAATGAGGGCAGCAGATCTGACCTGATGCAGAGCTCTGGTTGCCCTGCAAGGTCTGAAGATAACGATTTAGGCCTTCAGTGCGTCGGTTCTCCTTGTTGCAGCTGCTCTGGGTGTGCAGGGTCACACCTGAGCCGGCATACTTCTCCACAAATCCACCCAGCTGCAGACAGAACATACAGGTGGCGTAGATTTCATTTTACGGTAGATCACGCTCAGATACATACACTTTTATATATCAAGTATGACTTGTATATACATATCAAACACTTACTTTCCGGCTGATCATACTCTTCTCAAAGTACCTTTGTAACTAAAGAAGGAACGACAGTGAGATTCAAACATTTAGTTTGTTGCTTGAATATGTTGTTCAACTGACTTCATTTTAAACTGAAATGCAGCAGAAACTACCTTAAACAAGTTTATGTTATCAATCTCAGCCTTGAAGAGAAAGTTGTTAATGGTGTGCATCTCTGTCCCTGGGGGAAAAAAATACAACTGGGTGGTTAGTGATTTCTGCTTTGATGTGTCAGCTTGTGTCTCTGTGTGGTTATTACCGACTAACCTGCTTGTGTAGTCTGGTTCAGTGGATTTTGTCCAACTTTACCTGCAGGGAAAACCGCAAGCAACACTAAGATCAGCAATGTCCTCATAGCAAACTGCTCTGACCAGAAGGTTCACCTGCTGAATTCACTGCATGATTGGCAGTTATAAATAATTCGAAGCCAACTGCACACATTCACCTCCCAGCATACGGACCAATCCCTCGATGACAAACAGAATCTGTTTGATGTACATCAGATTCTTTGCCTTCAGTCTGCTCCTGGTGTCGAAGACAGATGCATATCAAGTAAAAGCACAGTAAGACCGTATTGAATTGTGGATACAAGTCTTTTGTGTGAGACTCACTTATAGCGGTCAGCATACTGTGTGAGCTGGGACTGTGCACGGCAAAGCTGCAGAATATTCAAATGTTCAAATATTGCACGGAGTAAAAATGATTAAAAGCTCAACGTTATATGTTACATAAGAAACAGCTTACCTGTGCGCCAGTGAGCTCTGTGCTGTATATACAGGAGAGGGTGTCACTGAGATTGTGAGCTTCATCTATGATCACCACCTGTTAGAAATACATTTCCTGATGTCAGCATTATGCCAAATGCTCATTCTAAATGTTGAAAACGAAGTATTATGATAGACTCAAAAAAATAAGGCTGATTGTACCTGCCCCTTCAGCTGGACCCCTGCCGCCCTTCTTGTAGCGTCATGAAGCACCATCTGATAAGGCATCACCACCAACTACACAAACACAAAAAACACATGATATACATACGTCCCTCCATGTCTACTAAAAGAAAAGAAATAAAGAACTAAAAACACAGTAAGCGAGTCGCCAGTACAGTGACTAAACAATAACAAAGAGCACTGAGTAAACTGAGCATACAGAGGACTGGGTTACCTGTGCAGGGGGAATAGAAAGACGTGTGGCGTAATAAGGGCATGAATGAGTTTCCTTGCCCACTTTCAGCAGCTGTTCTATGTCATGGACAGTCCCCAGAACTTCATCCCTCATCTGCTGCAGAGCAGAAGCTTTGTTGTAGGGACACACGCTCTTTTCCGGGCCTCGCTTGCGTTTCGCACCCTCCTCGTGATGCTGCTTCTCTGTGAAATGACAGCGCAGCCAACAGCTGTAAGCTCCTGAAAAATAGCTTCTGACAGAGGCCTGAAGTGACAATTTATTTCTGTGAGATGAAGAATTCTGTGGCTAAATGGCTCATACCGTGTTTGTTTTTCTGCATCTCCATGCAGCGGTCGTTAATGCGCTGGATGCTGCCCAGACGTCGCACCTCTTCATTAATACACAGATTCTGCCAAGCGGAGATTTAAAGAGCAGGGCGGAGATTTAAAGAGCAGGGCGAACACTGTCAGCCACCGCAGTCAATAAGGTCATATCTTACAGACTGAATAAAAGTAACAGTCTGCGAGCTGTGCCACGTATGCCACTGTATGTGAAGATACTGTGTACCAATACACTCTATCTGTCGTCATCATTTCTTAATGTCTGTAGTCATGTTATCACAATTTTTGCCATTAAAAAAAAAAAAAAAAGATCTAAATATGCCTAAAAAACAAGTAATAATGGTGTCATACAATTAGAAAACCCACTTCTACATGGTTGGATTTTTCTACATATTTATAACTGTCTGTAGCAAAGAACATACAGCTAATGTGTTTTACAGAAGTCAGAGGTGCTGCTGTCATCTCTCTGCCAAAAACAGAATGTAACAGGTAGATATGTCCAGCATTGCCTTTTTCACAAGCTTCTTTAGGGTCCCGTAAAATTTTAAAATCACCTCTATACAAATTGAGCATGCTGAATAAGTGTTCCCCGACATGTCACACTTTGCTCTTCAAAGAAATCTGGCTGGTGTTCTGATGGTTAATCTGTACTTAAATACAATATAAGAGTTTGGCTTGGACATAGGACTTCACCAATAATGGTCCATTAATGCCAGATCATGACAAGCCAGGGTATCGACAACAATAAAGAATGAAGGTTTGCCTTGCAAGACAAATAGCCAGAAAGCTCTCAAGTACACTAGTTTAAACCAATCAAAGTGGGAAGCAGTAAGGATGAGCAAACAAACCCCTAACGCAAGATGTTACAAGCTGCCTGTTACAGGTTTCGACATATTTTCCATTTGAAATTTCCATACTGTTTTTTCTTCCTCAGACTCAAAATATTTCTTGGCCATTTAATGCAGATCCTTTTTTTTTTTCTTCTTCTAATCGTTTTGAAATCCAGTGGTGAACATATATGTGGTATTTGACCATGAATACTTTAATCCCACCAAGTATTATCCAGAAGAATGAAGTTCTAGGTACTATAGCCCGAGCAAACCAACTGACACCAAAACCAATACACTGTACTTAGTTTAAGCTGCTAAAAAGTGCGCAACACAAAAAAAAGATACATCACTGCCCAAAGAGAAAGTAAACTAACTTGTTATAATGTATTTAAAAAAAAAAAGAGTATATTTTGGTTCACCTATATCTATTTTAGTCTCTTAAATAAATCAGAACCAAAATTTGCTCATAAAAACTTAAATATCCAAATTTCATGGCGTCTGTTCAGCCTTCGCCATTCATGGTGTCCACGAAATCCACAAAGAATTCCACCTTAAGCTTTCGACAACATCAGACTGACTCACCCTTACGCACAACGTGGCTGCCTGCTCCGGACACCTCCTAAAAACCACAGATTCTAACACTGGAACCGAGTATTCAACTACTCAGATATTAGTTTGTGGGTTTGACGGTGGTTATACGTTTCTGGATTCAGCAGTATAGACTTGCTTGTGTGTGGCGTCCATGTGTTTTCAGTAACTTCAGAAAAATCCTTATTTTATCGATCAGAAAATGGAATGTGGAAAAAGATCTTTTTCCATAGTACTTTCCATGCTTCTTTTTGCCTTTTTTCCAAACTTATTCGAACCTGGAAAATTCCACACTTTTAAAGACTGCTCAGGAGCCCCATCATTGAATGATTGAACAAACAGGTATGCATACATACCTGCCTTGAGCCCAGGGTAACCAGACTGATGTCCTTGCTGAAGGGGCTTTTTTGAACCTCATGGACAAACTGGGCCAACTGGGAGTGAGTGCGACTGCAGTAGTAAATCTGCAAACGGGCATATGCACAGCGTCTCACATCAGCGTCACGTGTGAAATGTGTTATTTTCATATTTTTGCCTTATGTCTATGTAAACATTTCTTTCACCCACACCTTCGTCACATGTTCTTCAACCAGCTCGTTTTCCTCTTCCTCGCCTCCGAAGAATCTGTGCACGTGAGCAGACGCACGCTACCGTCTTTGTTTTCCCATTTCAGATTTCGACAGTGATAACATTTAAAATCAGCTGATAGGAGTTCATTACCATCCTCACCTGCTTTTACTCTTCGACTCATCATCACTCTCGTATTCTGCAATGATAAGCTCTTCATCTGCTTGATCTCCTGGCGCCTCAACCTGTTCTTCTTTACTGATCTGAAGCAACTTGAACGCCTCTTCCTCTTCGCAGTTCTACAAACACACTTAAGTTCTTGAGTTCTTTTGTACTCAATGGCTTACAGTCATTTATCTATGTATCCAATAACTTACCTTTCTTTTAATTGCATACTTCAGCTGAGCGTTGTTTCTGATCATTTCTAGCCGTTCTTCCCTGCTCTTCCTTCTTAACTCTTCCTCCTGACACGAAAGCATTAAATCATAATCAAATGCCACGTCTCAGAGGACCCCAGAGATCCATCCCACGCTAACATGTAAAATTCATTCACAAACAGCCTCACCTTCAGCTTCGACACCAGATCACGTTCAGCCTTCTTTTGAACAAAGTCTGTGATCCAGTCTGGTTCTGCTGAGGAGCTGGTGGCAGAGGACTGAGCAGCAGAGGTGGAGAGAGATGCTTCTCCCTGCTGCAGCAGAGCAGCTGCCTCCTGTCTCTTCTTCTTCTCATAATCTGCGAGCCAGCTTAGTGCGCCACAGATCAGACTCAGCGACTTGCCCTAGATTAACACAAACACACACACGCATTAATATTAAAGTTATTGATTAACTGGAACACATCTGCATTGGTTTTTCTCTCCCTCGCTCTTCTACATACTGTTCCAGTTGGGCTTTCAAATATGCCAACTTTGCCCTGGTCGAGTGCACTGTAGAGGGCTTGCATAAACTGCTCCTGGATGTCGTAGGGTTGGTAGGGAAATGGAAACTTGACACCACGATCTTCCATGCCTCTGGGTATTCCTGGGAAAGAATATAAAGGTTGGACATAGGCGTCGTGATATCTGAACAGCCCACTGTCTGTTTAAAGTTACCTGTGTTGAGTCCTCACAGTGATAAGGCAACACATTATCTGCTATTTCGGATTATATTTATTCAACTGGTTCTTTTTTACAACACTTAATAAGCAGTCGTTTAACTCAAGAGCTTTCGAAGTCGCATGCATGTTGTGTCAAGACGCTAATATTTGGGGTATCTTGAAGCGAAGGGTCATTGCGACCATTTTTCGCTGTTTGGAAAGAAAAACTTGAACGCGAGTTAAAAGACAGTGGGGGTCATGTCCACTTTATAATCTTAAGTCTGCTACCTTCTGTCGTTCATACTCTACACAAGTATCGCTGCTATAAAATATACTTACCGTAGATATCCTGTTTTAGGACTTTTTATTTTCAACTCCCGGCTTTTCAACAACCGCGCCAACAGACGGAAGTGGTGACAGAGTGTGACCAATGAGGAACGAGAAAAAACAAGGAGTGCATGTTTGATTCATTATCACTTTATAGGTGGGCGGTGCGACTCTTGTCCAGTTCATATTTTGTTATTTTTATTACTTTTATTATTATATTATCATTAGAGAGTTCAAGATCTTAGAGTCATTAGACTTTTAATTTACAAGTATACTGTATTTGTAAAGTGAGCTTTTGATCTGCTCATTTTTGCGCACCGCCTTTCCGGTAGACGCTTGTAAACATATACAATGCTACCAAAGCTCGTTCATCCCCGTGTTTCCTGTAGACTGTCTGGAAAGTTCTCTGCCCTTTTTTAAGCGATTGTCAGACACCAGGCTGCAAGAAACGTGAACCAGAAGTAATTTCGCTCTTTACCCCCTCACTGACACGAGCGTCGTTGGTGCACAACCGTAGCACAGTGCTTTTGGCTGAGAGCAGCAACGTGCGTTTGACTTACAACAGTGTCCACAAGAAAGTTGAGTTAGCGTAGAGCATTTAACGACGTCTGCTAGCTCGCCAGTGTTGTCGTTTGTTGTTGCTTGCTGCACTTAACGTTGGTTGAGGGGTGATTAGCTTTAGCCACCGATATCAGTAGCCAGTGTCTGTCAGTTACTCAGTTTGGATTGTGCTGCAAGCCAGAGAGAAGGGGAAATCTGCCTCATGACAATGACTGCAGAGGAGCAGACAAGCGAAGGGCAAAACACCATCCCAATGGAGGGTGAGGACATCACACCAAAGAAAGACGGGGGTGTCTTAAAGGTAAGTGATTTTGTTTTGGTACTGCAACTCCAGCTAGCTGCGTGGTTAGCTGACGCATTTGGCTAAGCTAACAGTAGCCGTTATTAGCAAGAATGTTGCTTGTGCTATCGGTGTTATCGACTAGTTGAAGCTATCTGCAACGCTGTCAACACCCCAACACCAACGCTATCTTCCTAAATTCAGTGCATTGGTCTCATCTGTAACTTATTGCGCTAAGGTGTCAATGATATCAGTTATTTCCCCTGCAGCCTTCTGTTTCTAGAAGGATCTGGGGCCGTGGAGAATTAAGTATCAGTGCTGATGTGAGCATTTATTAATCAAGATAGAAAGACTCAAAACAGTGCCTTTTTTTTTTAAACTAGTTTCCCTCCTAATCATTTGACAGTTTTACCTTTTTATACACGAGTGCCAAAGTGAAAGGTGGGACCTTTCAAATGTGAGACACAAATAGGATAGATCTGGTTCTGGGTTTACATACCTGTTAGAGATATTACTTTTTGCTTTAATAAACCCTCCTCCTAGTTTTGCTCATTTCTCCTCTTGTCTGTTCTTACAGCTGGTCAAAAGGGAAGGTACAGGTGCAGAGCTCCCTATGACTGGTGACAAAGTGTTTGTGCATTATGTGGGTACGCTTCTGGACGGGACACATTTTGACTCGAGCAGAGACCGAGGAGAGAAGTTCTCCTTCGAGTTGGGCAAAGGTTAGTCGCATACCTGTAAAACGCAAAGATTCAGTCATTCATGCTGCCCAATGATTGTGATTAATTCCGTCCTACCTGTCTTTAGGGCAAGTAATAAAGGCATGGGACGTCGGCGTGGCCACAATGAAAGTGGGAGAGCTATGCCAGCTCATCTGTAAGCCCGAGTATGCTTATGGATCTGCAGGCAGCCCACCTAAGATTCCTCCAAATGCCACTCTTATCTTTGAGGTACACTCACATTTATTTTGATACCTACTTTTAACTGTATTCCTGGCATTATTTCCCAAAAAAAAAAAAAGAAATTGTTATTTTCACCCATTTACACACGTAAAGGTGGAGCTCTTTGAATTTCGAGGGGAGGACATAACTGAAGAGGAGGATGGAGGGATCATCAGACGTATCATCACTAAAGGGCAGGGATACTCCAAGCCTAATGAAGGAGCTTCTGTTGAAGGTAGCGCATCCAGATGCACTCGTTTCTTTGCAAAGTATTTCCTTGCTCATAGAACACACACAATGTTTTATGTTTTAAGACCAATTCTAAGCTTGTGTGCTTCACAAACAGCTTTTTAGTATTAGTGTAATAGCTTAACAGTTAGGATAGATGTCATGGCAGAGGACTAACTGATATGTGAAGATGTATTTGTAAAATCCACTTAAAAGCTACTTGGATTTTTAGGGCCTGCTAGTCTCTACATGAATTTGAAGAACTGGATTAAAATTGAGATTATATACTGAGTCCAAGTTACAGGTAAACAGATATAGAAATGTGTGCTTGTGCATACTGTGAATGATTATCTGTGATTGAGAGCACAGTAAAGCATTTAAACATCATCAGCTACTTTCTGATGTACTGCCGAGGGAAATTGGAGCTCAAAACATAAAAACTATTTAGTCGACAGGTGGAACGGTGTGTTTCCCCTCAGCTGCCGATATGATGCACATTAGCCAGTGAAAGTCAGGAGTCTGTGACGTGCACTAACTCAAACATTTCCCTCCCCTCTCAGTGACTGTGGAAGGTACTTTTGGTGAACGCGTATTTGACGAGAGAGAACTAAAATTTGAGATCGGGGATGGAGAGAATCTTGGCTTGCCTACTGGAGTGGAGAAGGCCATCACGGCTATGGAGCAAGGCGAGGAGGCACTATTCACTATTAAGCCCAAGTATGATCATGTTGACTGTGCATCTCACCAACTTTATTGTATTGAAGTCATGTCAGAGGAAAATGCTTGACTGTTGTGTTTTTAGCATCTCTCGTTGCTGGCTATGCGATGAGGTTTTAGGCTATATTAAAATTAACTGTCTCGTTACCGAAAAATATCAGAATTGATGATTTTTATAGCTTTGAAATGACAAAAATCTAAAATGGGGATACATTTATTGATTTCTTTTTGTTCTATGTTAATGGACAAACCCCATCACTACAATTGTGTTTTAAGTTGCACACCAACA
Source organism: Odontesthes bonariensis (assembly GCF_027942865.1). NCBI lineage: Eukaryota > Metazoa > Chordata > Actinopteri > Atheriniformes > Atherinopsidae > Odontesthes > Odontesthes bonariensis. The sequence continues at coordinate 17,065,635 of NC_134512.1, read as the reverse complement.
AGTCTTTTACGCACTTAAGATCAACGAAGCGTGTTTGATTTGCAGATACGGGTTTGGGAATGCAGGAAATGAAAAGCATAACATTCCCGGTGGCGCAACATTGCAGTACAAGATCAAGCTGGCAGCCTTTGAGAAGGTAAGCAGATCCTGGTGCTGTGAGACGAATACAACTTCAGTTGTTGAAGTACCTATGCCACCGTTTCCTCAAATGTATTCTTTTAATAGGCCAAGGAGTCATGGGAAATGAACACATTAGAAAAGCTGGAGCAAAGTGGTATTGTCAAAGAGAAGGGAACACAGTATTTTAAGGTATGTTTCGAGGGAGCGCGCACTTTGTCGTTGACTCGAGCAAAGACTTTGTCTTTTAACGTAGTAACTCTGCA